>NC_081408.1:767226186-767536900 GCF_030272615.1 Cryptomeria japonica
CCAAACTTCAAAAGAAGTTTCTAAACCATGGACATAAATATATTCAATATCAGGAAGTGTCCTTACAATGACTTCCAATGCTTGAATGTTTTCCTCTTGATCCTTAAGTTGAATTGTAGTCAAAGGACCGATAGGAGGCACATACTTAGTAACAACATGCTATCAGAACTGAGCAGCCACACCTTTGATATAAATCTTCCTTGGATCTTTGCCTCAAGCGGTTTAGCATCAACACAAAGAGGACCTAATGCTCTGATACCAATTGTTTTTGTGAGATTCTAGTTATTACTGAGAAGGGGGGGTGGGGGGTGAATCAGTAATAACAATAAACTGAAATCTTTTACCAATCTGCAAATACTTCTGAAAAATAGTTCATAACCAGTACTAGTAGTCACTCAATCAATCACTTAAATAAATTTATCAAACTACTTACTCATGTGTTCATCAAAAAACATGTAAAGAAATGGTATGAAAACAACACATAAACAAATCAACCACCATATGAACATTGAGATTTTTTACATGGAAACCCAAATGGGAAAAACAACGGTGGGAATTGGTACCCAAAAAATTTGCACTCCTTTGGAATGCACCTTGTGAAAGGCCTAGCTTGGTTAGGAGCTTTACAATAAAGCCCGATTAAGAGAAGACCCTATTAGGAATCACCCAGTCAAGGGATTTACAACTTAGCCTTGTTAGGAGCTTTACCCTGTTAGGAGTAACCATGCTAAAGGATTTGAATGCAAATTAATGAGCCACCCAGTGAAGGGATTTACAAGATCAGGCCTGTTAGGACCTACCTAGTTAAGGGATTTTAATACTACTACAACTATTAGGAAACAACAGGTAAATGATCTGGTTTCAACACTCTCTGCTTCCTTGTACAGATCCTTTTCAGCTCCAATCTACTTCACTCTTGCAAACACCTCAAACTAGTTCAGAACACTCTTCTTCTTCTGATCACCGACACAATAAACCTTCTCAAACTTGACCTAAATACATTTTCAACTCAGTCATTACATAACGCTAACTTACAATGAATTTACTTCATAAACCATATCAAATCATTACAAATCATTACAGTTCATCATACAAATAATTACAATAAATTTCAATACAATTACAACTCTTGAATGATCATAACACATCAGCTCACATCGATTTAGATAAACTGTCAAACCCTTATCGTACTTTGCTAAGCACTTTGTTGTTTCCCAAGAAATTTGCTCCTTGATCGTGATCAAACATCTTATCCCGTCAAATGGATTCTGACACGTCACTACTAAGTTAAGAACATGAAAAGATTCACCACCAAACCATAAAAACTCACTGGTCAAAGATCTTGTTACCAGTTCTCAAACCCTACACTAAATATACAACAATCGATTGCAAACATGCTTTCTGGTTCTCCAAAGTTGATGCAGTTCCAGTCATAGACTCATTACAATGTCATAAGCATTCATTTCAAACCGCAAAACCTAACTCAATGTGGATCTCTACTTCAACCATCTTCGTCTTTGTTCCTGCTTACCGGTTGACTGCTACTTAGTAGTTTTGTTGTCCAACTCAATCCATTAACAATTAGGCTATACCAGTAGACTTAGATGACATACCAAACATAAACAAACATGGTTGCCATCAATGACAACACAGATCACTGGTCACAATTATATCATCACCAACAGTCCATCAACATCATCCTTTACCCGTACATTATCATCTCCATCACAGTGTGAAGGAGATCTCTATGCAATGTTATAGTTGCAAGTTCCTTAGCAAACATGAATGGAAAGTGTGGAAGCACAAAAACAGTGCACAAACCTTAAAACCCTTGTCACTATTGTTTTCCAACACCATTTGGGATTGTCTCCAAGGTCTATCACTTTGTGTCGTTACTGTTCTTTCATGTTATAGTCAGCAATCATTAATCTCTGATTAACACACTTATGACTCTTCATGGCTGTCCGCTACCTTTTTGTGACTACAAATGAAGTATTTTGTAGTTTGTAACAAAATGTATACATATTGTTCTTATCTTAGTATCATTCGTAGAAGACAATAAATTAGCTAATAAATGAGACGAACATAATTGTCATTTTTAAATCTCTCATGCATCTGAAGTGGCAACATAAATTTTTAAATTTAAATTTTAGTTTAACTTCTTTTAGTATTTATATTCTGATTATATTTAAAGAAAATTATATAAATGTTTTAAAACTTATCCGACAATCTCGGTTTGATTTTAAAATCTTCGTCGTTTATTATAAACACACGAAACCTGGTGTGAATGATGTGGCTTACGTGTCTCCCTTTCATACAATCTAAATTAATCGTTATCTAGCTGAACATGATTAGTAATAAAAACGATTACATTACAATTTTGTTCAATTTTCATTATATTGCTTGCTACCGTACAGACCATTTCATTGCTTATACGAGGTGCAAATTATCTGTGCTTCAACTTCTCAGCTCCTAAGCAGAACGCTTTTACTTGTAAAGTTTCTGACGTTTTTAGTCTTTAAAATTTGTTTACAATTTTACTAAACAATTTCATCGTGCTTTCTACTACAGAAGACCTTGCGAACATATCTACAACACAGTTGAAGAAACATTGAGGTTAGTTCTCTTATTTTTCTCTTTTTTGAAACTCTTTGTTTTTATTTCTGTTTTCCTTGCTCTTCTATTTTTTCTTTGATCTCTCTTTTTTCCTCTGCATGTTCGAATCTCTTCCTGTTTCTTTCTAAAATAATTACAACTTGCAAAGACAATGCAAAGACCCAAACTATTTTTAAGATATTTGAAGGTTTTTAATGCCTTAGCATGAATTTGGTTTTCGGAAGATTTTGCAGCCATTGGGTTTTATGCATAGGCAATGTTTCGGCTTCCACATTTCGTTAGGATGTCGACTACCATCTGTTCTAAAACTCCCTTATCCTTTATGCTTTGCTGAATGTCCATACACTATTTGAATGCTCCCATTTTATCATAGGTAGGGAAGATTCGAGTAGAGGTTGTGGAATTTGACGCTACACCTGCAAAATGCATTTGCTTGAAAGTTTCTAAAGCCTTTCAAAGAATCCCTTGCACGCATATCCTACACTCTACTTTGCGTGTATCCTGCAAGTCATCAAATCTATGAAATGACATCTTTTTGAGGCATTCTGTGAAATCAGTGCATTGGTTATTCTTTACACCTGCCAATCATACTTTGCTTGAAAGCTTCTAAAAGCATTTTTTCTTCCACCATTTTTGGCCTGCAATCATGGCAGCCACGATATGACCTGTCTTTACATTTGAAACTCTAGTATGTTAAGCTATTGCACACATAAAGACCATACTAGATTTCGGCATGGCGTATTACATTTAAACATTTTTTTTCAATAGAATTACTTTGTCTATTAAACACGAGAATTAGGTCACTTTTTCACTCTTTCCTGCAATTATAGGTCCCGACCAAATACTACCATAATCCAATTTTATCATACCCTAAGACAGTGTGTAATCTCATCAAAATATGGAAAAAAATTCTAGATGTCGGTATTTTAGTGCTAATCCTTCGGCCACAATCAAACAAGAAAGTGGATGAAATAGTTTACCCAATTTAGTCTATTTAGTTATAGCATCTAAATTCATCTTACTAATTAGTTTGATCTTCTGACAATTTTTTTTTAATATTTCAAACCCACTTCAATTGAATTGAATTGTAATTACAACTGACCATAATTGACCATCCATTTCATCAATCAATTTCTAAATTGGCCTCAAATAGTAGTTTTATTTCAACGGCAATTAAATTTAAAGATCAGGGTTAACTTATATACACCTCACTATTTGAAGTTCATTGGTATTTAAAATTAAAAATAACATTTTTCAGACTTTCTTCATTTCTTTTTTCAAATAACTTGCTGATTTAGTAAACACCTCTTACTAACCACATATCTTGTGCCTCGACATATGAATACCTTTAGTTGCTATGTCCAATGACAATTGAGATAACATGATATAATAAGAAACTCAAATTATATCATATTTTATTTGTTTATTTTTAGATTCAGATGGGCTTGTTTAACTCTCATTATGTTTCCACATAGGAAAATCATAATCATAATCATTTTAATAGAATATTTGATTGTTTTAAACTAACAAAGAAGAATCCATTATTTTATGTGCAACAAGATTATTTAACCCATAAACAAAAAATCTTTGTCCAACATGTTTTCACATTGAACCAACGGCCCTCAGTTTTGCAGAGATTTGTTGGATTTAGAGGTGCGTAAATGGACAAATGTCCCCATTTATAAATATTATTCAATAAACATTATATATGTATAATATAGTATTTCTACAAGAAAGGTTGGTAGCTCATTAGTATTCTAGAATGTCGAGAGTATTGTATTCGCTATCTTTTTAACCAACTTGAACAGAGATTTTGTACATTACTCTGACGCAACTTTAATGACATTGTTATTTATTTTTAAGCTTTTTTGAAAGTGGATATATATAGATAGCTTTCAAATTGATATATTGTTATCATTTGTTCAAAATATATTTCAATTTAATGATTTTATCTTTTATTCGATGTATTTTTTTTATAGAACATGGATGCACATTGTTATGAGGAAGAATTTTGCAATGGGAAAATGAATTTGAGAAATCTGTCAAACCTCCTCCTAGCCCAAGTGAGTAAACTAGATCAAACATATTTGTCTTATCGTTCATGGACAGAGCATTCCAGTCCATCAAGCATCATATACATGGCATTCTTGATGATTTACAAAATATTGCAGTTGAGATTTCAGCAATTAATGATCATGACATGCACCAAGTACGTGAGATTCATGAATTGGTGAATTTTAAAATTTCAAAGTTCAATCACTGAACCAGTTCTTCTCAAAGCTCGCAAAAGACAAATTACAATTTCAGAGGGAACATTGCAGGACAATCAAGAAGGCTTCATTTTTTTCTTTAATCGATAGATCATACAAAAACTTCAAACTTCGAAGTTAATATGTATAGTAAATATGTATAGTGTCTTTAGTGTTTTAAGTGTTTAGAGTTTAGTTTGCATTTTGAGTATTTTGAGTTTAGTTTGATGTAGTGTGTATGTGGAAAGGTAGTTCCACACTTTTTTAATATACGAGCTATTCTGAACTATGATATACATGAATAATAAAGTTTTTGTCTTTCACTTTTTGTAAACATCTGAAAAAAATTTCAAATTATAAATCTTCTATTAAGTGTAATCTTTTCCTACATCAATGCTACATTAACTATTTGCAAATTCACATAAACCTCATGAACACAACCATGAATCTACATTACACAAGCGAAATTAAAATATTTAGAACATCAAGTAATCTCTTATTTTATGCTTGTAACATAACCAAACCCTAGGGTATCTTAACGTCACTAGAACATCATAAACTATCATGCAACTAGAATAACATTAATACACATGCATAATTCATTCTCATAGAATTCTCTAGCAAAATGTCCTAGATCCATTTATCCATTTCATCTATTAATACCTATCTACTATCTTTTCTATCATTTATTTCATAGGTTAACATAGTGTAATCAACCTCCCAAGGAAAAATCAATAACAAGAGCATATGGATAATGGACACATGTGATGGGGTAGAGTGTCATCACATTCTTTCCTCATATGGAATCTGCCTCAATCTTGGAACCAATCAAGAGAGAGCGATACACTGCATCATTAGGGCACAAGATCATAATCTTCAATTTCATTATCTTTATTAGGTGAATTCCTAATTACTCAAACCCACTAATAAATTATATTAATTTTATCACTTACAACTACAAATAGAAAACTCTTCATGTGCTTCCAACCAGTCTAGACCCTGAACAAGTGGTCTATTGCTCACGACCCTGGTCCTACACATGAAAGAGCCTACTCCCCCAAACATGGACCATAACTGTAGGCTAAAATAAACGTCCAAAGATCATAGAAAGTCATCATGAAGGCTCACAAAAGATATAGAAACAACCAAATGATAATGAGAATAAACTGAACATAATGGAGCACATATGACCACACACATGGAAAGAGACTTCACCAAATCAATGCAAATGAAGAGCCAAGAATAAATATAATCCAAGGATGAATCCAAATTAATGTCAAATCCTCTACAATGAGGAAAAAGACATCTCACTAGAGCAATAAAACAATCCTCAATAGCCAGGAATTCTCCCTCTTGCTAGAGAAAAACATCACATAGGAAGCACCTCAATGGTAAGGTATGAACCCTCTTACCAAAGCATAAATCATCATAAATAACATTAAGATAAAATAATAAAAAACTCTTAGAAGCTCAAAACAATCATACTCAGCCTCTAGAAGGACCCAAAAATTGAACTGACAAAACACACATGCTAAAAACTTCATAAATTGCAAATTACTCAAACTAGCGCATAGAAAAATTGAACTAGCACATATGACACACAAATTGGTGCATATGATCATTATTTTAGCGCATATGACATATTCTATAGCACATATGATCATTCTTTTAGCGTATATGACATAGATTGGTGCATATGATCCCTGTTTTAGCACATATGACATATTTTATAGCAACCAACCTACAAACACAATCCAAAGAATGTAGAAATCTAAAGTTGAGAAATACACAATCAATCCCAAATCCTCAAGATAAATGATTTTAGAAACCAAAATAAATAGGAAAACCATTCAAAACTATGGCCAAATGTCGGCCAATCAAAATATTTTATAAACCATATATTACACGTACCCCACACAAAATTCAAGATAAATAAATATATATATATATTATTTACATATCATTTCCATTCAGCCAATGAAATAGGTGGGTAGGTGTAATATATATCAAATTACATAAAACATAAAAAATCATAATTTCAATAAGCACAATGAATAAGGATAATATCATTCATCCAATAAATAATAATCCACAAATAATAATTGGTCACTAACCCATATTAAATTATTATTAATAAAAACCAACAAATAAATTTAAAAAATACAAATCCCATTAAATACCAATTAAATAAAATTAAATAAATAAAAGCAAGTAAATATCAATTAAATAAATAAACAATAATTCAAATAAATTAACTTAAATTAATTAAACAAAAATTGAATAACCAAACAAATAATTAATAAATAATAAATCGTAAATCAATACATAAACCATAGACAGCTAAATCTCAATTAATCATTAAATCGACCAAGATCCCATGGTGGAATCCACCTCCATCATGACTTCTAAGGAAACACTTCTTATTAGACCTAATGATCATCTTATCTCTAAATTTTACAATATTGTTAATAAAGCCAATGTGGTTTTATCTGAGGATATCACTGGCTCTTTTATTGAATCGTTTGGTGCTAGTTTATCGTGGTTACAATGTCATGGGGAAACTCCACTTTCTGCTAGCCCATATGATCCTTTGTCTATGATTAAGGACTCTGAATTAAAGGATGTTTGCATTGAACTTGCTCCATCACTAGATACAACATCTTTTGCTGGAGCTTTACCTGTTACTCATATCCACCAGTCCCCTTCATAAAAAGCTTATCCTATATCTTCCACAAACTGTAGAGGTAGGCCACCAAATAGTGATAAGACATAGCAAGAAGTTGATGGTGGGATATAAACTACAATTCTCACTACCCTTAGTGGGGGGATAAAAAATATCAAACCTTCATTCAGCACTCCTTTGACGCGGGCTTCGACTACTAAAAGAAATTTGTAGACTGAGTATACTATTGAGGATATTTTTCTCTCCAAAAATCTCATAGGAAGAGGGGAAGCGATTCTTCCCCTCAGAAGGAATGAGGATTATATCATGGAATATTAGGCGCTTAAATGCCTCTAACAAAAAGCGTATGGTCAAGCATCAGTTAGATAACACCACTTTCTCTAAAGCCATGTTTCAAGAAACACAAATGTTAGATCAAATTGCCTATAGTCATTTTTTGTATTGGAATCCCTGGGATGTCCTTACTCCTCCCGTTGATGGTTCATCAGGTGGTCTTGCCATATTGTGGGATTCTAATAAAATTTCTTTAAAGTTTGTCTCTTTGGCAAAAAAATTGGATGTTGGTTAAGGTTGATAGTTTCTATTCAAATTCCACTTTTTGATTGTTCAATATCTATGGGCCTTCCTCAATCATTAAACAAGTCAAATTGTGCAAGTTGCTTGGTGAATTAATTTCAATTCTTAATGAAGAACTTGTCATTTTGGGAGGGGATTTTAATCCTGGTTTGAATGATGGGGAAAAAATAGGGGGAATGTTCCCCTCCAAGAAAGTTATGATAGATTTTAACCATTTCACTATTGATAGTAAGTTAATGGATATATCCCCAAAGCTGGGCAAGTTTACATGGACTAACAAATGGTCTGATTTTTGTCAAATTGCTGAAAATATTGGACTGCTTCTTATTGTCTGACCATTATCTGACTGTCAATAATGATTTCTATTCTTCAATACTTCCCTATTCAGGATCTGATCATTTTTTAATCTTACTTGAAGTGCTTGAGGATTCTACACACAGGAAAGGATCATTTAAATTCGAACCAATGTGGTTCAAGGATGCATCATTCCTCCCCCTACTAAAACTTTGGTGGTAGAACTATACATTTTTTGAGGGCTCTTGGTTATGTCAAATTGATAAAAAAATTCACTACATGAAACCTAAAATCAAGAAATGGAACATATATCATTTTCGAAAAAAATTTCAAGAAAAATCACATGTTGAGATTGAACTCGCTAATTTAAATCAGTCAATTATCACTCAGGGGATGAATCAGCAATCCTTTGCAAAAGAAAAAAATATTAAACTTGCCTTGGAGGAAATTATCCTTAGGGAAGAACTGTATTGGAAACAAAAAACCAGAGATAGTTGGCTTTTCGAGGGGGATAGAAATAAAATGTTTTTCCATGCGTTGACCAAAATGAGATGAATGAAGAATAGAATTGTTAGTATACAAGGCCCTTTGGGTCCTCTTAAGCAAGAGGATCATATTGCCAAGGAGGTTGTCTCATTATTTCGTACCATTCTCTCATAATAAACTATTGAAATGAGGGATTCTATTTTGGATGACATTCCACCTTCTATTTCTGCTTCAGATAATCATATGTTAATGTCACCTTTCACTTTAGAGGAATTGAAAACAGTAATTTTTTTTCATGGTTCTAGATAAGGCCACGGGCCTTGATGGCTTCACCATGATTTTCTTTCAAAAATACTGGGATTTCATTGGGCTTGATATTCTCTTGTCACTTGAGGAAGATAGAAGAAATAGAACTATGCTAAAAGAGCTCACAATACCTAGATTTCCCTAATTCCTAAGGTTGACACTCCCAGATCTTTTTCTGATTTTCGACCAATATCTTAGTGCAACTCACTTTACAATTTTTTTACAAAATATATCTCCTCAAGACTGGATAAGATCATACCAAACATAATATCTGAAGAGTAGGGGGTTTTGTACCGAGCCAAGAACCCCTAGAGGGTGCAATCCTTTCTCATGAAATTTTGCATTCTTTATTTGTGGAAAAATAAATCAACAATTATTCATAAACTTGATATGATGAAAGCATATGATCAGGTTAACTGGAACTTTCTCATCTGTATCCTCCATAAATTTGGTTTTCACAGTGGATGGACTAAATGGATTTCAGCTTGTATATCTTGTCCAAGATATTCTGTGATTATTAATGGTACTCCACAAGGTTTCTTTGCCTCCTATCGGGGGATTAGGCAAGGTGATCAACTCTCCCCCTTTCTCTTCATCCTTATGGATAATGGTCTCAACCGGGCCATAAAACAAGACAATGCACTTTCATTTTGGAAAGGAATCATGGTGAGTAATCTGAATGAATGTTATGCTAATAATTTATTTGTGGATGATATACTCCTAAATGTGGAAGCAACTCTTGAGGAATGCCAAATCATTAAAAGAATTATAGAGGATTATTCTTCCTCTTCGGGTCAATTAGTTAACTCCCAAAAGTCAAAAATATTATTTATCAATGTGGCCCCCATGGTTTAGTAGCGACTATCTCATTTTTGGGGGCTTTACTTTGGGTTCCTTTCCCTACAAATATTTGGGTATTGGGCATTCCATTTTTCACTGGATCGGAAAAACACAATTTCTAGGATAACATTATCTCTGATATATGTAATAGGATCTTATCTTGGAAATATAAATGGCTCGCTTTGCCAGGTAAGACCATGATGATTAAATAAATTCTTAATGTCATTCCCATCTACCTTATGTCACTTCTTAACATGCCTAAAAGATCACTTTAGGAACTATTGTCAATTTTGAGGGGATTGCTATAGCCTGACAATGCAAATCAGAAAAAGAAATTACCTCTTCTTGCATGGAGAAAAGTTTTCCAACCTAACGACCATAGGGGGGCTAGTATTAGTGATTTGTCTCTTCAAAATAGAGCTTTGGGTGCCAAGTTGTTTTGGAAGTTATACAGTAATCCATAAACTAAATGAGCAAGGCTTATGCTTTCCAAATATCTAGATTCCCTGCTCAGAGATAGATTATTCACTACCACAGTTTTGCCAAAAGGGTCTAAGATTTGGGACTTCATCTCCTCTTGCACAGACTTAATTCTTCCTTCTCTCTCTTGACTCATTCATAATGGTACCAAAGCATTCTTTTGGGAAGACTCCTGGAATGGTCTTGCCCCTCTTTCTTAGGTTCGGGACTAGTCCCCTTTGGACACAATATTAAAATATGATTAGGGCATTTGTGTATGTGATTACTTCATTGTTGATGAATCCTCTCATCTGCCTTCAGCAAAATGGAAGGAACTTTTGGATGTGGATGTTCCTCTTAATATTTTTTATGCTTTTCGGAAGAAACTAGCTAATAGAAGGCTAGTTTATACTCCCCAAGAGGATGAGTTGATATGGACTCAATCTTCGACAGGACAACATACAATAAAAGAGAATACGAGTCTAAGTTTAGTTCAAATCATATTGAGGGATGACCATCAAGATTTCTTTGGGGGGATGCTTGTCTTCCTAAGGCTAGAGAATTCACATGATTGGTTATTCAAGATAGAGTCCTTACTGGGATTAGGCTTGATAGGTTGGGAATTACTATTGTCTTCCCATGTTCCCTATGTGGGTTCTTTATGGAGTCCTCAGATCATTTATTCTTGCATTGCTTGTTTTCCACGGATTTTTGGTATTGGCTTTTTTTTCAAATTGGGTTGGGCATCGCCTATTGGACCCAACTTACTTTCTTTTTTATGATTTGGCCATCACTCCATAGATCTTCCGTATTTGCATCCTTTTGGAATATCATCCCTTCTATTATCATGTGGAATATTTGGTTAGAAAGGAACAACAAGATCTTTAGGAAGACATATTCAACCTTGGATGATGTCCTTTATGGGACTGAGCAGTCAATTTTTGAAGTGGTCATGTCTTATATTTATAAGAATATTAAACACTTGAAGACTTTTACCCATTGGGATAATTATATGCATAGGACCTGGCCTCTACTTATTATCCTCCCATCTCATGGTTGTACAACTGACAAAACTAAATCCAATGTGAGGGAAAATAATGTTTGGAATCCTCCACTTGAGAGCTTCTTTAAACTCAACTTCGATAGTGCTTCTAGGCGAAACCCCGGACCATCGAGAGCTGTAATAGTAATTTGAGATTGTATAGGCTCCATCATTAAAGCAGTTTCTAAGAAGCTCCCTACTAGCACCAATAATATTGCATAAATGGAAGCTCTCAGTCTTGGACTTGTCTCGGCTTTGGAATTAAAAATTGACAAATTGGTGATTGAAGGTGACTCTATGATATCTTCCATACTCTTGTCAATAAACAGTCTCATTGTTAACTGAAATATCTTTTGAATAAGGTTATTATTCAGCATCAAGCCCTATCTGACTATGAGGTCAAACACTTCTATAGAGAATCTAATCAAATAGAAAATTTACTAGAAAATAAAGCCATTAAAGATGATCTTCCCATACAAATAGTGGATCCACAGATCCTGTCGTTTCTTTAAATCTGGTTATTGGAAGCTCTTTTTTGGCTTCACCATATTGGTTGGAATTGATGAGTATAGTTTCTCTTTGCTGTTGGATTCTATTTCAATGATGCTAAAATGCTTTTGATACATATTTTCACCCATACCATGTTGGATTTCTTCTTATGGCTCTTTTATGCAGGTTTGTATACGCTTTACCATAATTCCCTGCTTCATCTCCACCATTGGGTGTTGTATTCTCTAATATTTTGTTGGATTCATTGTCACGTGGATGGATTCTCATTGATGGGGCTAGTTGAGGGCAATTTTTCTTCTCCCTCATCATTCATCTCATCTACTCCAGCCCAGCTGATTCACATTGTTGGGGATGGAAGCACAAAAACAGTTTGATGTTTTGTTTGGCTTTGTTGGGGGCTGCTTTCTAACTTATTCAATGTTGGGCATGCAAAATGTCTCGTTTGATGCCACATCTCCCCTATGTTCTGGTTGATGGGTTGGCAATTTTCGCATACGATGTTATTTATTACAAACCTTTATTAAGTCTTGGTGGGGGAGATTCTGTAAAATTTGTTGCATTACCACTTGTTGTCCTCTCATGACAATATGATGTCACACTTGTCTTATCCTTGCTGATTTTAATTTCTTCATCAAATTGCGTGTGGGGCATTTGGATTCCACAAGTATGATGTATTTCTTCCTTCATGATTTGGTTATTACTTCACCCTGTTCTTCATTGGGCCAGATTTGATGCTTGATGTATCAATTAATGACTGCTTCCTATGGGTATGTTGGGAGTTAATGGCTATAGTACTCTTCATGTTCTAGCTTTCTATATGTGAGACATATGCACATATTTAAACGCTTGTGCTCTCAACTTCTGAAAGATGAATTTCTACAGCTCTCTTTGCTATTGAAGATAATTCAAAATTCCTGAACAGGGGTGACTTATATCTAGGATACCTATAAAATCTGGATTTGAGCATGACGCCATTTTCATTGGAGGGATTATTGTTACTTTTTTCCTAATGGTTTTTAAGCTATGTTTTGTTTCTTTTTAGGATGATATGCAGGTGCTTGCATATGCGACATCATGGTCGTTTCTGGGATGCTCATGCATTTAGATTTATCTCCTATCGCATTCTTCTGAAGTTCTTTTCTCACCAAGCGTACCTCTTATGGCTTCGTTTACATTGTACTAGAATGTACATTCTTACACCATGTATTGTTTTGGAAAGTATTTCTTTGACTTTGTTTCGAGATGTATTGTTGGATCATGTATTTATTTTCGGGTGTGGCCAATGTCCATCCTGTTGTATGAGTAGGTCTTATGTTTGCCTCTGGAGCTATGACCGGGTTTCAATGTATACTCCGTTTTTTATATAATAAAATGAGTATATTTTTTTACCAAAAAAAAAGTATAGGGCACCAATAGGGACTGAATTTCTATTTGCATTATAATAGAAATTTTAATATAATTTTTATTGTATATTTCTTATGTTACTATTTTATTACAAATATTATACATTGTAAGGTAGATATGTAAATAATTAATTACTATAAAATAATTTAAAAATGATTTTATTTCAAATAAGATTTAATAATTAACTGAATAAAACAAATAGATAAGACGTATTAAAAATGTCAATGAATTTGACAATCAAATAAAAGGTTTAATTATTTTAGAAATTTTAAATATTTAAATTATGTCTTTTACAGTATTAAAACAAAATCATCTTTATTTAAATATTAGAGAACTTTTGTCATAAAATCATTAAACATCATAAGCAAATAAGATGAATATTCACTAAACAATGTAAATAAAATACAATAATTTTTTAATAAAATAAATAAATAATTTTATCTTTTACATCAAAAAAATAAAATAACTTCTAAATAATTAATAAAATAAATGGTTAGTGCTAAATACTGATTTGGTTTTCGGAGGATGGATTCTACACGCATGTACTACATTTAATTTATGAATGTATTAGATTTGTTGGTTTATTCTATAAGAAAGAATTTTATTTTGAGGTTCAACTAAATTGTTTAAAGATTAAATATTTTTTAATAAATTTTAATGTTATTATTTTCCACTTTGTCAATATTTAAACAAATGATATATTTAAGAAGATATTTTATTTTACACTGAATACAATTAGTAAAAATATTTATTATTTAAAAAATTAGGAAAAATGAGAACATGAAAAGCATGTTCTTAACTTTTGTGAAGAAAAAAAATGCACACTTGATATATTTATTAATTTTAATCTTGAATTTATATTTTCTTATATTAAAATATTTTAATTTAAATTAAAAGTTGTCAATTTTATAAATTTTCGTGTCTTCTTAAATTTGATCCGTTCATGGATTCATCTTCAAATTTGAACATCACACTCCTAATACTAACTTGTATGAATATAGTCATTACCTATCAGTTTGCATATCAAATGATCACAAGAACATCAATATTCAATCACATTTACTCTTTATTTAAATCTCAAACCAATCCTAGTTTACTTAAACATGGTAGGATTAGTATATGCATGCTTTACTTAATATACATATTTTATCTTATTTACATAATCCATAGGACTTGAATATTGTAAAAAATGAGCAATCTACTTTCTTTATATAGAAATTTCCTAAGTCAAATCATACAAGTTATACAATTTTTCTTGTTGTAGCAATGCATATGGCAATTAAATTCTGTTGATGATTTCTGAAAAATAATTTATAAGACAAAATCATACAATTAGCATAGATACATTATTGTATTGCCATTTTTTATTTTTCTAATGCAACACATTAGATAAATTAATAATTCTTAATGTATGTTATATCATTTTTTAATAAAATAGTAATAAATTCAAATATTTACCTATCAAATGAACTATTAATCACAATTGATATAACCTTACATATCCTTTAGGTGTAGATGCTACTATTTTAATGACAGTTTTATGTATGTTTTTGAAATAAGTAATCTGGAGATAATGCTTTAGGTGCAGATGCTAGTATTTTACTGACAGTTTTATGTATGTTTTTGAAATAAGTAATATGGAGATAATGCTCATATGAAATTGTGAATGATAGATCTTGAAATAAATTTGATCAATTACGAACAAAAGTAATGTGAATCAAATTATTATGTATACAACTCTAATGTGAATAGAGAAGTCTATTAAATTTTTAAAAAAATATCACTATTACCATGAAATGAGGAATTGTTTTTATTAAATAGTTCATGGTAGAAATCTGATAAATATTTAAATACCGTTTAAGCATTAAAAAAACATAATTATTTATAGAAAATGATTTTCAAAATTTTCAAATTCTTTATTTAATTTCAGATCCATTGTGGAGTGTTGCAAGGTTATCCTCATGATGGCATGTTTCCTAACAAAAAATTCCATTGTATCGATTGCAGATTGTCTCATCTCCAAAGTATTATATGTATGACCATTGCAGAGCCCTTTCTTATGCACAACTCTCCCAGGCCCATTTCTTGTCATGTCTTCCTCTAGTACTTTTGGCAACATTACTTGCCTAATCTAAGGCGGTTACTATTTCATTATTAATAAATACGAAATACCAAACTGTAAATTGACCTGCATATCATAGAGCTGAAGATGTACAGATAATATAGTTTACACTTTGAAACATGACAACTGTTTAAAAGATAATCCTGTATATGGGGAAGATGGTATTTGACAATTTATGCTCTCCTGTGGTGGTGTTTGAATATAACACTTCAGTTTTCTCCATTTTCATCATTTAAACAGAGTTTATAGCGTTCGTTAAGAGTTTGTTAGGCTATCAGAAGAAAACTTCTCTTTGAATACTAGAACAAAATCTAAAATGAAAATAGTGCAAAACATTTTTCATTTACATTCTGAATATTGCATGCAGCAGCCCTAATGCTGCAACCAGTTTCAGAATAAACAATTCTTACTGGAATTACCCCACTGACAAATCTCTTGGAACTACCAATCATAATTTGGATATTAGAACTCTGCATTTTACATATTGGAGTTTGGCTACGTTAGTTACATTATCGTTGCATTATTGACTCAGGACCTAATGTAGGGGTTGATATCTTAAAATTGTAAAGACAGAAATTTATCAGAGCTCGCTAATTCAACGACGATTGTTAATTGCCTCTTGGGGTGCCTTATGTAGTAACATTATAATTTCAACTAACACAGGTCAACCTGATTAGATGCAATGGTTAAGCTGATTGTAATTTATATAATTTATTTATGTTTATAATTTAATATAGAATTATTCATTGTTTATTAATATTATTAAATAAAAAATTTAAATATAATATAAGAATGAGTTAAGAATTAGAAAATATATGATCTTGAGATCATAGAATATGATCCAAAATTTGATATTAAATGTATCTCATAGGCAAAAACTTAAAATCATTTCAAACACACTATTTATTAACCTTTCCCACAAAATACCTACCAATCACTTTGTTGATGATTGTGGAATTGTGGATGTCAATAATAGCATTCTCAAAAATGTACTCATACATATTTTAGTACAAATTTATTCACATGTTTTTTTTCACTTCTTTATTTTTTGCTATTCTTATAAAAGATATCCAAAAGATCAATAAAGGAAGAAACCCACTAACGCTTTCCATATTTCAAAATCAAAATGGAAATCAAAACAATAAAGATCAAGACACCTTGTTTCAAACTTAAGAAACTATTTACCTACCTTCTACTAATCAAACAATTATATATTATTTTTTGGAATTGAAAACAAAGAATAGTCAATCTAATTTCTTTCAAACAAACTACTTTTTTTTTTAATCAAAGCAATTAGAAATTTGAAAAAATATATAGCTTTTGATGATACATCACTAAAAATCCATACTATAAGAAGAGCTTGTATGGAACAATTCATAATTAAAAAGTAAGTGTGATTTGTTAAAAAATGTGAACATCCTAACAAAAAATGGATGGTCTTAAAATTCCAATATATATCCAACTACATCTTCCTCAATCATTCGGTATTAAGGTCAATTAATAACTATATTGTTACTCTGCACATTTTTTGTTTTTTTGTTTTCTATGTTTTAGATCACTAGCTAAGACTAAAAACTCAATTGAACCTAGGATCTTAGACTAGTTTAATATTATAGTAAGCTTTTTCATGGATCAATGTGTGAAATTGGAGATTGGAGTTTTTACAATACTTACACAAATATCATGTTTATAAAAATTGTTTTTGTTTTTTGTTTTTTTGTTTTCTATGTTTTAGATCACTAGCTAAGACTAAAAACTCAATTGAACCTAGGATCTTAGACTAGTTTAATATTATAGTAAGCTTTTTCATGGATCAATGTGTGAAATTGGAGATTGGAGTTTTTACAATACCTACACAAATATCATGTTTATAAAAATTGTTTTTGTATTCTATTTGGCAATTTTTGTAGAGAAAAGTTTGAGAACTCTTCTATGTATCTATTTTCCTCTAAACAAGACATTTTTCTTCTTTGTAGTGGAAGATTTTATCTCTCCTCATCAACTTTGCTATCAATTTCTTATGTTTAGTTAGAGATGTTCTCTTATCAATTATTATGTAGCTTTAATATATCAAGGCACAATATTGAAATGGCATTTTGTTTTGTCATTTAATTTCTTTGTTAATCTTTGTAGTAGTAGAAAATCAATGTTTATTTTACTTAGTAAAACAGCTGAAATTTCTTAATGCTTATGAGAACTCATTCACTTGAGTATATATTTGTCTTATTAATATTATAGATGAAATAGCTTGGATTTATTTGTGTGTTCTATAAATTTGCATCTCTATATTGAACTAATTCTATTGTTTTTTGTTGAAGGAATATTTAATGTACTTTCCTATAGAATTCTAACATAATGTTTTGTCATATTCAATTTGTGAATTCTAACATATTAAAGTTGATTTTTCAATTGATTAAAGAATCTGGCTAGGTGATCTTATATATGAACATCAAATTTAATCGTGATCAATATTTAGAAAACAATAATGTTTTAGAAAACTTTTTAGAAAAGTTTTTCATGTTCTGATTTTATGCCTAAGATAAGGTCTTTTGACACAATTATTTTTTTTAATGGCAATGCAATGATTTTGTTTTGGGGAACCAATCTACAGGGCTATTCTTGTTGTAGCAATGCATATCAAAATTAAATTATGTTTATGATTTCTGAAGGTATCTTTAATAGATCAAAAAAGAAAAAATAATTTATAAGAGAAAATCATACAATTAACATAGATGCATTATTGTATTGCAATATTTTATTTTTTCTAATACAACACATTAGCTAAATTAATAATTATTAACTCATGTGATATCATTTTTAATAAAATAATAATAAATTCAAATATTTACCTAACAAATGAACTATCAATTACAATTGATATAACATTACATATCCTTTAGATTAAGATGCTAGTATTTTACTAAGGGTTTTATTTATGCTTTTGAAATAGAGTAATATGGGGATAATGCTCATATGAAACTGCATTTGATAGATCTTGAAATAAATTTGATCAATCGCGAACAAAGGTAATGTGAATCAAATTATTATATATACAATTCTAATGTGAATTGAGAAGTCTATTAAAAATTAAAAAATTGTCATTATTAGATGAAATGAGGGATTTGTTTTTATTAATTAGTTCAAAGTAGAAATCTGATTAATATTTAAATACCCTTGAAGCAAGAAAAAATATAATTATTTTTGGAAAATGAATTTCAAACTTTTCAAAATTCTTTATTTAATTTCAGATCCATTGTGCACTGTTGCAAGGTTATCCTCATGATGTCATGTTTCCTAAGAAAAAACATCCATTGTATCGATTGCAGATTGTCTCATCTCCAAAGTATTATATGTATCACCATTGCAGAGCCCTTAATTCTTATGCACAACTCTCCCAGGCCCATATCGTGTCATGTCCTCGTCTAGTACTTTAGGCAACATAAACATAACTTCCCTAATCTAAGGCGGTTACTATTTCATAATTATTTAATACGAAATACCAAGCTGTAAATTGGCCTGCATATCGTAGAGCTGAAGATGTGCAGATAATATAGTTTACACTTTGAAACATGACAACTGTTTAAAAGATAATCCTGTTTATGGGGAAGATGGTATTTGACAATTTATGCTCTCCTGTGGTGGTGTTTGAATATAACACTTCTGTTTTCTCCATTTTCATCATTTAAACAGAGTTTATAGCGTTCCTTAAGAGTATGTTAGGCTATCAGAAGAAAACTTCTCTTTGAATACTAGAACAAAATCTAAAATGAAAATAATGCAAAACATTTTTCATTTATATTCTAAATATTGCATTCAGTAGCCCTACTACTGCAACCATTTTTCAGAATAAACAAATCTTACTGGAATTACCCCCTGAAAAATCTCTTGGAACTACTACCATCAAAATTTGGATATTAGAAATCTCCATTTTACATTATCGTTGCATTATTGACTCAGGGTCTTTGAGCTGAGAGTCCATTGGAGGGCACTTGTCAACCTAATGTTGAGGTTGATATCTTAAATTGTAAAGAGGAAAATTATCAGAGCTCGCTAATTCAATGACGATTGTCAATTGTCTATTGGGGTGCCAATTGTAGTAACACTATAATTTCAACTCGACGATGTTTCAAAATACAGGCGAAGCTGACAAAGCAAGTGCGTTCGCTGTATCTATAATCGGGGTCTCCACAAGACTGACTTAGCCACAATACAAGAGCACTAATCAAGGTCGCCACATGACTCAGTTACCCACAATACAAGAGCACTCCGACAATCCAATTCCCGCGCATTGTAAATTGCGAATGAGTTGAAGGCCTCGTTCTTGAGCATTTCCAATCTGGCGTAAGCTTTGATACCTTGAATTGTAAGAGGAAACATATTGATCCCTCAATACACTCTGTTGAAATTAATCCCCAACTACCCACCTACTCCTCCGTAGACTGAATGCTGTCCATCCCATCTACTCAACCTTACCGTGCCTCTGCCTTCTTTCTTACTCAAAACAGGATAAATTTTGAATTAAAAAAATGCGATTGTAATCTATCTATGACATCCCTCCACTAGATGCACCACACAGAAGTAAATGCATTGAATAATTTAGGATTTTTTTTTCTTGTTTCCCTGGTGGATACGTATACGTATGGAAGAGTCTAGAAGTCTTTTGGTAACTCTTAATAGATTGAGTATGGCAGCTATTGTATGAAGTATGGAAAACAGGGACAAACATATATGGAGTGTAACAGCACCTAGACCAGAAAAGTAGCAAGGATGTTTATTGTCTTTTTTTGGGAATTCAAGTGTTGTAGCCCTGTTATACAAATCAGACTGTATGAGTTTTTGAATGATTATGAAATATATATACATATATGAATACATATATTAGTTTTTGCTCTTGTTTGGGTTAATCTCTGTTATTATTTGTTTGTTTTTGTCCTCTGTCTCTCTGTCAATCAGTGGTATCAGAGCTGAAGGTTAAAGGTTATTGGGTGAAGTGACTGAGAAAGTTTTTCAAAGAGATAGAAGGGTCTTTCATAGTCTATAATGGCAGCTCCAAGCACAAGTTTGACAAATCCACAGATACTTGTGGTAATGGGAAAAATTATGATTACTGGGCAATCACAATGAAGGCATTATTTTGTGCACAAGATTTATTGGAGTTTGTTGAAAATGGCTACCAAAAACCAGTAGATGCAACAACATATAATGCATTAACTCAAGTAGATAAAGACTTATTGAAAGAAAACAAAAAGAAAGATTCAAAAGCCCTCTTCTTCATCTTTCAAGGAGTGAATGAAAGCATTTTTCCAAGGATTCAAGCAACAACAAAGTTGAAGCAAACATGGGATATTCTTCAAACAACCTATTAAGAAATGGAAAAGGTAAAAATAGCTAAGTTGCAAATGTTAAGAAGGGATTTTGAGACCATCTACATGAAAGAATCAGATACAATAGACTCATTTTTCACTCAAATCATTGGATTGGTAAACCAAATTAGATCTCATGGTGAAAACCTTGAAGAAAGAAGAGTAGTTGAAAAGATTTTGAGAAGTTTGCCTACAAGATTTGAATCTATTGTGGTGGCCATAGAAGAGACAAATAATCTCTCACAATTTTCAGTGGATAAGCTTCATGATTCACTCATTTCTCATGAGCATAGACTGAGCAGGTCAACAAATTCAATTTTGGAGCGTGCATTCAAAACACAAGTCTCAATCAGCCATGGTAGAGGCAGGGGAAGAACAAATTTCGGAGGTAGAGGAAGAAATGCATATAGATGTGGAAGAGGCAGCCCATCAAACTTAAGTGGAAGAGGTAGCAGCCCATCAAGCTCAAGTGGAAGAGTTAACTATCAAACATCAACTCAAAATCAGCCCCAAAGCCAAAGGTATGACAAATCCTTAGTCCAATGTCATTATTGCAAGAAATTTGGGCATTACATAAATGAATGTAGAAAGAAGAAATATGATTCTAGACATCAAAATGCAAATTTCACCAAAGAAAATTAAACTCAGGATAGCATGTTCATAGCTTGTAATGTTGCACAAGAAAGTGAGAAAGACATATGGTTTTTAGACTCGGGTTGTAGCAATCATATGACTGGAAATTTGGAATTGTTTTCTAGTTTGGATGAGAGTGTAAAATCAGATATAGCATAGGGGAATGACAACAAAGTTTCAATTATGGGTAAAGGAAGTGTCAATATTCTAACCAAAATAGAGGAGAAAAAGTATATTTTAGATGTGTATTTTGTTCCTGGGCTGAAACATAACTTAATGAGTATAGGGAAACTCATTCAAAAGGGGTATAGAGTCTATTTAAAGAACAAAGAATGCACAATTTTAGACAAATTTCCAAGCAATCATCTCATAGAAAAAGTCCAAATGACAAGCAATAAAATGTTTCCCCTAAGGATAAAACTAGATTTGAAAGTAGAGTTTTCTCAAGAAGATAACACAATGAATCCACGAGTGCATGGAGGAAAAGTTGCAGCAGTCCCCCAAGTAGTTTATCAAGCTGAAATTAAAGATGAAAATTGGTTATGGCACCTAAGATTTGGGCACCTAAACTTTGGAAACTTAAACAATATTGCATAAGAAGAAAATGGTGAAGGGGTTGCCACTAATAGAAAATCCGGATAGAATATATGAAGGATGCATTTAGGTTAAACAACATAGATAATTATTCCCAATTGGAAAGTCAATTCGCACAAACAAGCTATTGGAGATTATTCATTCAGATTTGTGTAGACCAATGCAAACACCCTCCATTGGTGGGAGTTACTACTTCTTGACATTCATTGATGACTTCACAAGAAAGATATGGGTCTACTTTGTAAAACATAAGCATGAGGTGTTTGATTATTTTTGTCAATTCAAAGCTCTTGTTGAGAAACAAAGTGGTCACTACATCAAAGCATTGAGAACAGATAGAGGTGGTGAATACATTTCAAATGACTTCATAAGATTTTGCAAAGACCATGGAATCTACAAACAATTTACTACAAGGTATACCCCACAACAAAATGGTGTAGTTGAAAGGAAAAATAGAACAATAATGGAAATGGCAAGAAGCATGTTGAAGGTAAAACATTTGTCAAATGAGTATTGGGTTGAAGCAGTAGCATGTGCAACATATATAATTAATAGATCTACTACTAAAAGTGTTATCAGTATGATTCCAAAAGAAGCATGGAGTGGAAGAAAACATAATGTTTCTCATATGAGAGTATTTGGATGTGTGGCATATGCACATGTGCCAAATGAGTTGAGAATAAAGTTGGACAACAAAGGAGAAAAATGTATATTTGTGGGATATAGTGATGAGTCAAAGGCATAAAAGTTATACAATCCAATCAAAAAAAAGGTTATAGTCAACAGAGATGTGCAGTTCATAGAAGATGAAGCATGGGATGGAACCATGGATAAAACAATCCTCCTATACCACAAGAAGAAAATGAAGATTTTATTACAGCAAGTACTCCTTCAAATGTGACTCCTCCTATAGCTATTCAAGGTCAACAAAGTGGACAACAAATGACACCATCAATTGTAAGGACAACCCCATATAGTCAAGCAAATACTCCATCAAATGTGCAAGTAACACCATCTTCAATTGGCAGTCTTGGTGCTGGACCATCAAGCCCACATTCAACAAATTCAAGTGACATGTCCAATCCTACATTAGCAAGCTTGAGGAGGCAAAAAATTAGAAGTTTAAGGGAGACTTATGAACAAAATAAAGGTGAAAATAATGCAGGTCAGACTTCTCTTTTTGCTTTATACTCACATGTAGATGATCCAATTCATTTTGAAGAAGCTATTAAGAAAGAAAAATGGGTGCAAGCAATGGATGAAGAAATTGATGCAATTGAAAAGAATGAAACATGGAAGTTAGTTAGTCTTCCACAAGAAAAAGAGGTGATAGGAGTGAAGTGGGTTTACAAAAAAAAATTGAATGCAAATGGAGATGTGCAAAAACACAAGTCAAGGTTGGTGGCAAAACGTTATTCACAACAACCCGAGGTAGACTACAATGAGACATTTGCACCAGTTGCCCACTTAGACACCGTGAGAACAATACTAGCCATAGCCACTCAAAACAAGTGGGCACTATATCAAATGGATGTGAAATCAACTTTCTTAAATGGCATTTTAGAAGAAGAAGTCTATGTGGAGCAGCCACCTGGATATGAGATTTTGGGTCATGAAAACAAGGTTTACAAGCTCAAGAGGGCACTTTATGGACTCAAACAAGCCTCAAGAGCATGGTGTAGAAGAATCGATAGTTATATTTTACAAAATGGATTCAATAGGTGCAGCAGTGAGCCTACATTGTATACCAAGATGAATGAGCAAGGTGAGATAATGATTGTTTGTTTATATGTTGATGACTTGATATTCACTGGTGATCTCTCGATTGACATGTTCAAATCAGCTATGAAGAAAGAATTTGAGATGACTAATTTGGGTTTAATGGGATATTTTCTTTGCATTGAAGTAAGTCAAAATGATAAAGGTATTTTCATTTCACAATCTAAGTATGCAAATGATATTTTGAAGAGGTTTAATATGATGAATTACAAATCAGCACCAACACCAATAGTGACAGGTTTAAAGTTGAGTAAAGATGACAAAGGAGCTAATGTAAATCTAACTTTCTATAAGAAACTTGTTGGTAGTCTCAGGTATCTAATAGCCACAAGACTACATATAATGTTTGGAGTTAGTCTCATTTCAAGATTCTTGGAGTCTCCAAATTTTACACATTAGAATGCTGGTAAAAGAATTTTGAAATATGTTAGTGGAACAAAGAATTATGGAATATTTTACTCAAGGTCAAATGATTTCAAGCTGATAGGATACACGAATAGTGATTGTGTTGGTAGCATAGATAATAGGAAGAGCACTTTAGGCTATGCTTTTCATTTTGGATCAGGTGTAGTATCATGGGCTTAAAAGAAAAAACCAATAGCTAATCTTTTATCACCTGAAGCAGAGTATGTAGAAGCTACAGGGGCAGCATGTCAAGTGGTTTGGATGAGAAGAATGTTGAAAGAATTGAGGTATGAACAAGAAAGTGCAACATAGATATATTGTGACAACAACTTAGCTATAGCATTATCAAAAAATCCAGTATTTCACAAAAGGAGCAAGCATATAGACACAAGGTATCATTTCATCAGGGAGCTGATCAACAATGGAGAAATAATTTTGGAACATTGCAAGTCAGAAGACCAATTTGCTGATATCTTCACCAAACCACTAGGAAAAGAAAGTTTTGTGCATCAACGAAATAACTTGGGTATTATAGATGGTAGTTGCGATTAAGGGGGAGTGTTGAAATTAATCCCCAACTACCCATCTACTCCTCCATAGACTAAATGTTGTCCATCCCATCCACTCAACCCTACCGTGCCTATTCCTTCATCCTTACTCAAAACAAGACAAATTTTGAATTAAAAAAATGTGATTGTAATCTATCTATGATATCCCTGCACTAGATGTACCACATAGAAGTAAATGCATTGAATAATTTAGGAGTTTTTTTTCTTGTTTCCCTGGTGCATACGTATGGAAGAGTCTAGAAGTCTTTTGGTAACTCTTAATAGACTGAGTATGGCAGTTATTGTATGAAGTATGAAAAATAGAGACAAATATATATGGAGCTATAACAATACCCAAACAAGAAAACTAGCAAGAAACAGGGGAAGCTTATTGTCTTTTTTTGGGAATTCATTGCAGCCCTGTTATACAATTCAAACTGTATGAGTTTTTGAATGATTCTAAAATTTATATACATGTATGAATACAAACATTAGTTTCTGCTATTGTTTGGGTTAATCTCTGTTATTATTTGTTTGTTTTTTCCTCTGCCTCTCTGTCCATCACACTCCACATCAAGAAGATTTTGTTTGCTGAAGAAATTTAACACAGTATCAATCTTTGTTTAAATGTGACATAAAAATAGCCCAAGACTAAACATATTTTTTTTAAATAAATACACACAAAAGTAACCATCCAATGCAACTATCCAAGATAATAGAAATATTCACCAAATTGTGTTTAAAAAGAAAGAAAACTAATCATTTAATAGAAATTACCAATCATTTAACCGAGATTAACAGAAATTATCAATAGGGAGAAATCAAAGATCTATTTCTTCTCTACCCCACTACCCACAGAAAAAAGGATTCTAAAAATCTTAAACTGCAAGAAAGGTACTTTGCCTTCCATTTACTTGGGTATTCCTATTGATAGAAGTTTGAGGAACTCAAATCTATGGGATCCTTTGAAGATCAAAATGGAATGGAACAGAACATTAATTCATGGAATGGTAAGTGGCTTTCATGGGCTAGCAGAACATAGAGGAAAAGGATAGAATCACAGTGGGACAAAACCGGTAAGCCTAAGTCATCACAAGGATTGGGAATTCACAATCAATAGATCCAAAATCAAGCTTTGGGTACCAAACTAGTTTGGAAAATGTTAAAGGATCCCAAAGCAAGATGGGTAAGATTGATGCAAACTAAATATATTGCAGATGGAGAGCCTCTGAAATTATTGAGAGTTAGCAATTCTCCAAAATGATCTAGAATATGGAATTTTATTCTAAGTTGTAGGAAGATAGTATCACATTATGTCTCTTGGGATGTCCATGATGGATTATCATGCTTATTCTAGGAAGAGTCCTTTAGGGGATATCCAAGCTTAAATAGCCTAATTTTTGTCTAGACCACAAGAGATTGGCTAAGACAAAATTGAGGATTTTATGTAAAGGATTATGTAAATATTTCATGGGAGAATTAATTATTTTGATGGTGCTAGAAGAAATTGGAAGGTCTCCCCCTCCCCTCTAATGGATTAGATCATCTTTTTGAGAAAATAAAAGATAGGCAACTAGTTATCATAGATGGATAAGACTCTCTTATATGGGCCCCTTCAAAATCTAGTCTATACAATGGTAAGAAAGGATATAATCATCTTGCCAACCAGGTTGCCCCCAATGATTTGGGAATTTCCCAAAAATACTTCTGTAGCAGTAATGTCATTCCTAAAGCTAGCATTTTTGCATGGTTAGCAACCAAAAATAAAATTGCCACAGTGGACAAATTTAGGAAGATGGGATTTGAGGGTCCATCTAGATGCGTACTATGCAAAGTTCAAGAGGAAACAGTGGATCATCTTCTTCTAAATTACCCTTTTTTTAGCTAAATGTTGGAGATGACTCTGTGATAAACTTGGTTAGATTACAACTCTACCCAATGATATAGTCTCACTTTTCAAGGGTAGCCAATAAGACCTAAAGATGGTATTCTAAGTTCTCTATGGGAAATCTCTCATTCTTTTCTTATATGGGAAATTACGAAAGAGCAAAATCGGAGACTCTTTGACAACAAAGCGAGGAAGTTAGAATCGGTCCTTTCCTCTTTTCAAGTTTCAATTGTTGAGAATATTAATTGCAAACTAGCTCTCAATCCTAATTTAAAGAAAGAATTCACTGACTAGGATGGCAGAGTTAGGATTAGATGGAATGGCATAAAAGTTCTTGCATTTTGAGGGAAAAAAAACCTTGATCAAGAAAGTGCAGTTTGGATCCCTCCTAGGATTGGTTGGCTAAAACTAAATTTTGAATGGGCTTCCAAAGGTAACCCAAATGGTTATCGAATTGGATGTTTCATCAGAGACCGTAAAGGAGTAATCAAAGGTAAATTAGTCATTCCAATCCCTCTAGACACTAACAACATTGCAGAATTTAAAGCTCTCCTGCTGGGTCTCATGGAATGCTCTAAAAGAGCAATTAAGAACTTAGAAGTTGAAGGGGACTCTGCAATTTCCATCAATGCATTAAGATCAACAAATTCCCTTAAATGGAGACTATAAGCACTACTCGAGAAAATTTTAACATCTTTGTCCATGTTTTATATTTTTTCTTGCAAACATATCGATAGGGAAGCTAATACAGATTCAGATACACTCTCTAAAGTAGCATCAAAAGGGATTGATCTCAGTTAGTGAGATGAAGATTTAAATGGCTAAGGGATCCAATGATCCAAATAAAGAGTCATACTAGTTTTCTGGTTTCTAATCATAAAGGCAGCATTGCTCAATTCCCAATGGAATGTTGCATGCTCTGTCCTCCTCAAAAGGGGTCCTATTGTCAAATTTGAATTTTCTAATGATGGATGTAGATGCTCTCTCTAAGGCAACGTTACTTGGGACTGATCTCAAACAATGAGCTGAATATTTATATGCTTATGGATTCAATGATTCAAACATAATGCCATACTAGTATTCGAGTGTCTTTCCTTCATGGCAGTTTTGCTCAATTTATAGTGGAATAATGTTTGTTCTCTCTTGAGAGAGAGTCCAATCACCAAACCTGAGTTGAATATTATTAAGGAAAATCTTTCTAATGATGGGTTGTTGCATTTTAAATTCTTGCTTTCTCTTTCTCATCAACGCCTTTTTGGAGATCAAAATTCTTTGTATGAGTACTTCCTTTGAATTTAAAATTCATGTCTAGATATTCTTGGGTATGCATTAATGATGGCTATCACTTCAGCCCAATTTATTTGTTCCACATGCCTGTCTTTTGAAAGGATAATCAAATTTTTAAATTTGAACGTATTATTCCATTAATGCCTTTCAATGTCACCTAGCATTCATTAATATGCCACCAACTTGTCTTTGAATGCATTAGCCTTAGTGGCTGAGTTGGATGTTGATGTCACTCCATCGCCAATTCATAGTTTCTTTGATTGTCAATTCTTGCCAATTTTGATGATAAACCGGCTAAACATTTTTAAGGAAATTTGCCAAAAATGATGGAAGTCATTTCAAATTTGGCGGTACTTATTGTCATATATCATTAACTGGTCTGTAAATGGGACAATTCGATGTGGCTTGATGATATCATTGTAACCTAACAAATCATCTTGAAATCTAGAAAGATCATCGATTTAATTATTTGGCGAGTTTTGGCAGACATCATGGTACGAAGCAAAGGATATTTTAATCTAAATTTAGAGAAGTATATCAGCGCTGCCCTTTCCCCTATTCCTTAATTATTCAAGGCATGTTTCATAAAGATGATAGGTTGGAGAGAGGTTATCGGTTGCGGTCATTTATGAGAGGCATCCTTGTGAAGGCACGTTTTTTAGCTCGACTATTATAATGCTATTTACTCTCATTTAAGCTTCATTTTCCCAATCTTGGTCACTGGTTTTAGTTTGTGGGAGAGAAAATTTTCCTTTTTTCTTCACCGTAACAATGGTGAACCCTTTTGGCTTTATAGTGAGAGCATTTCTAGACCTCGTCTCTTGTTTTGGAGTGGATACTCCAGTCTCTCTAGCTTGCTCGAATCATCAAGTTTTCTTTGAAGAAATTTTTTATCATAGGCTTAAAAGACTTCTCCATAATTCTGATTTGATGGTAATCTTGGCGGTCAAATTAATTCTAGGCTAGGGTCATTTGGATAGAGATGAATATCCAAAGAATAACTCTCACATCTCTTCAAGATTTGTGGCATCGCTGCTTGACAATCATGTCCCAAAGGCAGAGGTGAAGGCATTGGCCTCTCATTTGTTTGATGAAGATGTATTGGTTGGTTTGGAAAGAGTCCTCGAATATGCTCTTCATGGAATTGGTCTGCCACAACCTAGGAATATGGCCCTTCTCTCCATGCCAAGAGAAACTATTAATTTTTATCCTTTCCTTCTTGATCTTAAAGGCCCTACTCGCATGCGCCATAGGGCTTATGCAACAATGGCATTTAGGTACCTCAAATGGAAGTTTCTGTCAGATGAACCTGAAAATCAAGATGAAGAGGATGAATTTAGAGACTTCACCATCATAAACGACATCCTCAAAACAAAAGAAGAGCACAATTGTCTGCCTACAAGTGGAGAAGAACAAGATGCACCACAAGGGAGCCATGGTTTTAGTTCTGAATATGTATGTATGAATTAATATGAAGTTGTCAGGAGAAGATACTTGCTAGAAAGTGTTGGTTCATTGACCTTGAGGGCTGATTCAAGGTTGAATATTTACTTTTGACATTGTTAATGGTAGATTGAAATTCTACTACTACTTTTGTAATCTTGCTCATTTTCTATATAATATCAAATCTAAGGCTTTGCCATTTATGGACCATTACCAATGTGTTCTCTTTCCAATTGGTACCATTGTAAGCATAGGAGAGAGCAGCATCTAATAGTTGTACACCCACTTGTTCTTATAATATCGAATGTGTAAATAAAAAAATTATCAAACATTTATACTATATATTGTAAATAAATGATCCACATGTAAATAAAAAAATAATCAAATATTGGTCAAAATGGACGAATGCTTAACAAAAGAGAACCAAAATGTTATATAAAAAGGACATAAATACATTCAAGTGAAATAAATATTTTGTTGTTTCAAATAAAATATTATAGCTCTTTACTAAAAATGTGTCATTTATGAAAAAAATGCTCACTTAATAATATGTTTTCATGTTGGATATAAAAGTTATAACACACATTTATGATTAGTAATAGGAATTTGGTCCATTAAGTTCCATATAAGTTATATTTTACATAAAAAAGAATGATATTATATTAATTACAAATGATATTATTAGAGACTTTTAGATTAAATTTTGGTCAAATCTTTATGAAACCATTTTTTTACACTTTGAATTAGATCTATTATTTTGAGAAATTGCATGATAACTCACACCTTCAAACCTTAACAAACTGAAGTATTACGATATTCAAATTGGCCCTCCCTTAATACTAAAAACAAAGAAGGAAAACAAAATAAAACAGAATAAAAAATATGCAGCACCTGGTTGCTGCATTTTGGGACATTATCTTCAAACATTAACAGACCGTGCAGCAGCAAATGAAGGGCATGGGGTTTACAAAGGTGCGACTTAAGAATATGAACGGCGTGGGGTTTACAGCTCCTTTAGTCATAACTGCTCACGTTTTTTCTGCTCTCATGTTCTGTTCGCACTTTTTTCTCGCCTCTTCTCACGTTTTTTCTGCTCCCGCTTTCTGTTGACAGCTTTTTCTCTGCTCACGTTTTTTCAACCGATTTTTCAAGAATCGAATCGACTGACTTTGAAGATCAACGATTCATGCATATATCGGTTGCAATTTCTGCAGCCGTCGGATCATTCTATGCCGATTTTTTTAACCATTTTTTCTGTTCAGGTTTTTGTCTGAATATCACTGGTAGAAAATAAGTTTGATCAATTATAAATAAAAGCACTGCGAATCATTTTATTATATATGCAACTCTAATGTGAAAAGAGAGTAATTATTAATATGAAATGGGAAAATATTATTATTAAATAATTCATTATAGAGATCTGATTACTATTGAAATACCTTTGAAGCCTGGAAAAACGTCATTATTTTTGAGAAATGATTTTGAAAAATAATGATTCCTTTTTTTCAAATTTGCTTTTTTATTTCAGATCCATTGTGGGCTTTTGCAAGGTTATCCCATGCTGTCATGATTTCCAAGATAAACTTCCATTGTATCGATTTGCAGATTTTCTCCTCTCCGATGTGTAGCTCAGATTATCATTGCAGAACCATTTCTTATGTACAATTCCCCAAGACCCATTTTATTACCACTTTTCCCTTGCTGTCACTTTTCCATTGTATTATTATAAGCCTCACAAAAAAAAATATTCAAAAGATATGCATGATGAATGAGATGAATTAGGAATTTTCTTTCCCTCTTCGTTTCCAAAACTATTGATTTACAAACTGGACGATGAAGAGTCCTTATTTAAAAACTATAGTATTACTCAAGTATGCTTGGCACTCTATGTATCATTTTGAGATTTTTTTTTAATAAAAATAATTAATTTTAATTAAAAAATTTTTAGGGTAATTGGAGTTTTAAGTTTGATTGAATTTTAAGTTCTATCAAATGAATGTTTTATTTGAATTAAATTATGTGTTTTTAGTAAAAAAAAATTATATGTATTTTTATGAGGAGTGGTTTGTATAAAATTATCTTTTTTAAAATATGAATGGTTTAATTAGTAAGTTTTGCAATGAGATGATGGTCATTTCATAAGAATAAAATATTCATGTTGTTTGAAAGGTCATTTATATGAATGGTCCACTTAGCATTCTTTCTATGGAGGTGATGATCATAAGGGTAAAGGAACTTGAGAAGTTACGGATATAAATACTCTTTGATTCATGCATATTGAATCATACAATTCACTTCAAAATCCAATCTACTTAACTTGTTATTCCACTTACAAGTTTTCTACAAGTGTTGGTATCTTATGAACTATTCAATATATTACATCTCTATACATACATACATACATATACATATACATATGCATTTGTGTGTGTGTGTATGTATGTATGTATGTATGTATGTATGTATGTATGTATGTGTATGTATGTGTATGTATATGTATATATATATATGTATATGTATATATGTATGTATGTATATATATTTTTTTATAGATATACATATACATATACATATACATACATATGTATATGTATATGTATATGTGTGTCTATTGCATTTCATAACAATATAAGTGTTAATATGAAGCATTACAAATAAAGTTAATATTATTAAAATAGCAATACAAAATTAAAAGGAGTGCAATTCAATTGATTGAGTACAATTGATGTGGTTGATAGTTTGTTCTTTAGTTCTACCATCCACCAAGAGTCAAACCCCCTAAAGTGCAATAAATAAGAGATCAAAGAAAGTTCATGCTATGGATGAATTTAGTAAAATTAATTTTCCTAATATTTATATTTCAACTAGTATTGATTTAGACTTGTGCTACCAATATCAAAAGATTGCATGGTGTTAGCTTAAAATTGTATTACAGACAATAAATACACTCTTAACCATTGGTTGACATGAGTATATTTGTCATTTAAAAACTAAAAATACTTCTTATGCATGTTCATATCTTGATTTTTCCTATCATGCCAGGGAGGTTAACATAAGGCATCATCAATTTCTTTAAATTTTTAAAAGGTGACTATAGTTTTTTTAATTTTTTATTAGCTCGCCTCCTATAACAAAATACAAGGCACTTCCATTTTACACAAATTGTGTAAGGAAAAAGGATATTTTTTTAGTTATTTAAGAATAGCAATTATACCTTTGTGTGTAATGGATACATTAAAGAGGTGTGGAAGGTCAATTAGGGTGGTCTACCTTTTGCAAATATGTGTGTAGTGTATGAGGTTAATTGGTAGGCTATTTCGAAATGAAATTGTTTTGTGCAACAAATGTCTCAATCGAGAATTGATAACTTCAAATTAACTATGCATAAACTTACAAGGATCCAAAGAAAGAAATTAATAAAGAATAGAAGAGATGTAGATATATATACAATTACATAAAGAGATAGAGAGAAATAGAAACAAAAAAATATATTATGGCATAATAAATTGTGTACCCCTCATAATTTCACATGATGTTTAGCACTCATCTTGGCCCTTGTAAGGTGTCAAATGAAAAGTGTGAATATCTTGGGAGTATATTGGAGAACTTAATGAAATCCTATAGTGCTTGGCCCTTTGAATTGTCAAATTGGGTTGGACACTAGAGCTAGGCACTAGTGTCATCTCAATTTGGACCCTTTAATTTCTAAAACATCTAGACACCAATGCCTAGTGCCAATGTCCTCCTAATTTGACTCCAATTTCAAAACTTTAAATATTGTCTTCAAACTCTTTAAAAATATAATATTAAGTGAGCTTCTCTTGAAAGGTTTCTTTTGAAAAGGTTTTAGTCACATATAAATGTAACTACTCCCCTCATTTGCCTCTCTCTCTCTCTCTCTCTCTCTCTCTCCAATTATAAATATAGAGGTATACTTTTTCTTTGAGACTTCTTTTGTACTTTCATCTCTCTTTTGGAGGGGAGTTTTTTCCCACTCATTTTTTTTCCCTTTCTCCACTTGTGAGAGATTAGATTGCATTTTTTCATGTGTACCTAACATGGCCTAGTAGCCAAGACCCATCTTGCATTGTTATCTTTTGATCATACATTCTCCCTAAGTTGCACTTGAGGGCAGTGTTGGTGTCAGTAAGCCATTTTACCTTGGTTATCTTACCTAGGTCCTAATTACACTTTACTTAAGCTAACTTAGGGAATTACGTAGGAATAGTTGGAGATTTCCACTTTAGGTAGAATTATAATGTTATTACTTTATCATATCCACTTATAGTGATTGCACTTTTCTACCTTTGGTGGGTGATCCATATTTTGTGGTGTTATCACACTATCACCTATCCACATTAGGTGAGGTGGTAGGTTTTCATTTAGGTCATCATGTCATGAGATAATGACACTCATTATCTCATTTAGTACTTTTTACTCGCCTTGTCTATAAAACTAAGGGGTCTTTTATGTATGTTTTTCTAGTTATGTTGCATCATTGATAAAGATACAATTTATTCTTGTCAAATTTGTTCTCTCTTCTTGTTTTGCTATTCATTAGGCCTCTAGATCTTGGGTGGCTAAATTCATAGCTAATTCTTATAAAATATAACATGGGAAGTAGCTTAATAAAACCAATGCCATGTTGAAAATATAAAAATGAAGTTGCAGTATATGTTTTATGTGAACAACAAATTACTCATACACTATAAAGGATAGAATGGAGCTATGTCATTACATATTGCTTGAATAGTTCTAAAATGTTTCAGTAATAAATGGAGCACAAGTAACTAGGAATGTAACATTGTAATATCTTATTTATTTAAAACAAGTAGACCTAGACACTTTTGTTTTTGTGGCGGTGGCCTATGAGGCCCTACAAAAGATCTAAATACTCCATTTGGTGGTAGGGGACATCTACAAAATAAATGACCTTCTTGTGAATGATTATGGCATCAAAACTATCCACATGCCTTCAAAGGTTTTTTGTGGACCTCCTCAACAATATAAGTTTTTTTTACAAGAACTAGAAGTTCTTTGAATCAACCATGCACATTGGACCAAAGATACTTAAGTTAAAACCATTAATAAAATTATTGTCAAGTAACTTCCTTTCTTGTAGATAGTCTACATACTACAAGAGCTCTATAAAATGACTACGATATTGGACAATTGTAAGACCCCTCTATTACAAGTCATGAAACTCATCTATTTGTTGTTAAGGAAAGTGTTGTGGTATATAACATGTTCTAAAGAAGTTCAAGATAGTGTTACAAGACAAGGTATCTAGAATATGTGAACTAGTGGAACCACCTAGTAGAAATGGCCCAATGGGCCTTCTCAAAAATTGAATTGTGAATTATGCATACAAGTTTCTCTTGAATGCACACAACCGAGAGCACTTGTCTAGACTAGAATCATAATAGCTATTGAATCTTTTCTCCCACAGTAGAAGGTTATCTCATTGCAATCCCTACCTCATATTATTGAACATCGAAAAGTGGACCCATATTGTGTCAACTTCCTCATTGTCTCCTCAAAATACACTTGTCTAACTTGAGGAAGACTCATATTACCAATGCATATAAATCTTATCTAAAAATATATTTAATTTTCCTTCCATTGAAAAATAAGATATCATAAACTCAAACATAAAATCATACATATAAATTGAGTCTGATTTGCCTTTTGAATAAATATATTTTGTTTAATTTTTATATGAGGCTTAAGCTAAGTCCTAAAATGATATATTCTAATTTCATTAAAAATCATATGCATGCATTACTTTTATATATGTAAAAATACATCCTATAATTAATAAAATCAGATCAAATAATCTATTCAAGTGTTGTAATACGTTTCATGGTAATTGTAGATGTCATTCTTGTCGAGCCATCATAGAACAGATTTTCTGAAACACCATAGACACTCCAGCAAATCCTTCTCCCATGAATAAATTTTTTGTGGCTGGAAGTGTTAAGGGCATGTTGAAGATTATGATTAATGGTTTCAAATCTGAAGTTGTTTGTCTACGCCGCCATGTTAAACAATTCAACCTTGTTAATGGAAGCCATGATGAGTTTATTAGGTAGTAACAAATTTGGCCAGATTTAGCCTTGTATTCATTAATGTTATTAGCTACTGATATTCTTGAACATAAATCACATTATATAATAATAATAATACTGTAATTAGCAGAATACAGTAAGTTGTACGCGAAAAAAATCCCTTCATGTAGTTTCCGACTGAAAAACCAGATAACCATTAGATCCCTTTTGTTGCTTCTGCAGGCATTGAGTACATCCTAAAAATAAATAGTGCTAAAAAATTAAATTTATAAATAAGCTCTTTTTGAACTTCAATTATAGGACTGATTTGATTTTTGGAGATTGGATTTTACATGCCTGTGCTACATTTAATTTATGAATGCATTAGAATTGTTCGTTTATCCTACAAGAAAGAATTTTGTTTCGAGTGTCAAGCAAATTGTGTAAATATTAAATATTATTCAATAATTTTGTTTGTTATTATTTTTTGTTTTGTCAATATTTAAACAAATGATATATTTAGAGAGTTATTTTATTCTAAAATGAATATAATAAGTGGTAAAAGTATTTACAATTATCTTAATAATTAGATAAAATGAGAACCTGAAAAAGTATGTTCTTAATATTTTTGAAGAATAAAAATGCACACTTGATATATTTATTAATTTTAATTTTGAATTTATATTTTCTTATATTAATATTTTTTAATATAAATTAAGAGTGGTCAATTGTATGAGTTTTGGTGTCTTCTTAAATTTGATCCATTCATGAATTCATCTTCAATTTTGAACATCATAATTCTAATACTAACTAATGCTAACTTGTATGAATATAGTTATTAAGTATCAGTTTGCATATCAAATGATCACAAGAACATCAATATTCAATCACATTTACTCTTTATTTAAATCTCAAACCAACCCTAATTTACTTAAACATGGTGCTATAATTATTTGCATGCTTTGTTTAGTATACATATTTAATCTTATTTTCATAATCCTTAAGACTTGAATGTTGTAAAAAATGAACAACGTACTTTCTTTATATAGAAAATTTCCTAAGGTTCTTTTAGTTGCAATGATTTCATAAATGTATATGCCAACACAACAAATAAGTTTCATTAATTATAAAGGTCAAAATTAGTAGTGGATGTAAGTATATTACCTTAAGTCAAATCATACAAGTAATACACTCTCTTTTCTTTTTTTTTCTTTAGTTGTAGCAAAGCGTATCGTATTTAAATTCTATAGACCATTTTCAAATTTCCAAATTCTTTGTTTTATTTGAGATCCATTGTCGGCTGTTGCAAGGTTATCCTCATGATGTCATGTTTCCTAAGGAAAACTTCTATTGTATCCATTGCAGATTGGCTCCTCTCCAAAGTATTATGTGTATTACCATTGCAGAGCCCTTTCTTATGCACAATTCTCCCAAACCCGTTTCTTGTCATGTCCTCGTCTATTATATTAGGCAACATAACTTCCCTAAGCCAAGGCGGTTACTATTTTATTATTATTACATACCAAGCTGCAAATTGACCTGCACATGGTAGGGCTGAAGACGTGGAGATAATATAGTTTACACTTTGAAACATGACAACTGTTTAAAGGATAATCCTGTGCATGTGAAGGATGGTATTTGATAATTTATACTCTCCTGTGGTGGTGTTTGAATATGACACTTCTGTTTTCTTCATTTTTATCCTTTAAACAGAATTTCTAGTGTTCCTTAACAGTATTTAAGGGTATCAAAGAAAACTTCTCTTTGAATACTAAAACAAAATCTAAAATGAAAATAATTACATTTATCATTTAGATTCTGACGATAATATTGCAACCACTCTGATACTACTCAGAATAAACAATTCACATAATATTACCCCAGTTACGAATCTCTTGGAACTACCAATCATAATTTGGATATTATAACTCTGCATTTTACATAATGGAGTTTGGCTACGTCAATGGCATTATCGTTGGGATCATTGACTGTGAGTATTTTACCTGAGAGTCCATAGGTGGGCACTTATCAACCTAGGGGTTGATATCTTAAATTGTAAAGAAATTTTTTATTGGAGCTGGCTAATTCAACAAAAAGGATAGATGCCGATTGTTAATTGCCTCTTGGGGTGCCTTTTGTAGTAACACTATAATTTCAACTTGATGATATTTCAAAACACAGGCCAAGCTGACCCCAAAGCAAGTGCGTTCGGAAGAGTCCACAATACTCAGTTAGCCGCAACACAAGAGGTAGGTCAAGTGATACCAAATTTTGGGAAGTAGGCTAAAAGTTGACTTAGTCAAAGATGTCAGTCGAGTTGGCTATTTTTATTTGGTTTTGTAACGATGCTATAAAACAGCATCACGTTGTTGTCAGTGAGCTGCTTTCTTCTCAGTGAGGCGTTTAACGCTGATTTCTAGATTCGTGACATGGCAGTGAGCCTCCTGTAGATCCAGTATGAAAGAATATGACCAATGAATCAACATGAATGCACATATGTATTTTTGTAATCAAGAACAACAATTAGAAGAGAGTCAATAAACTCCCCCTTTATCTTTGATGACAAAATACTGGTCAATCTCTCTCCCGCTTTTTGCATCAAATGATAGAGAGGGTAATGCCAAACTGTTCATTTATGAAACATGAATATCCTAAATCTGCTGCTTTTTTAACACATGAAGATGCTGATATCATAGCAATGATAACAATAGGCCCTTTGCAACAATCTCTGTCCAAATCATCAATACCAAATGACAATATTAATGCGCAACAAAACAATCATCCAATCGCCCATCCAGTCACAAACTGCTATAGATCACAAAGACTATCAAACTCTCCAAAGATATCAACTCAATAATGCCATTACACTGCGATTTCCAATACAAATCACTGAAATACATCAAGCACTATAAATCACTGTCACGAATGAAGCAAGAAAAAAAGACATGTCACATAAATGTCACTGCACTTTAAAAGTGGTTTCAATCGAGATGAATTACACTGCTCTTTATCAAGTTCATCACTCTAGATGGGAGATTTAAACGACTTTCCATTCTCAATTTTTTTCCATGCTCAACCATTTGAGGTATGATCTGAAGATGAATTTCTCTTATTGTCCCTTTTTTATCTCCCAACCTGTGGTTTTTGCTAAATCTAAAAAAGTCCTTCCCTTGAATTAGGGACTTATTTTTCATCCGTATAATTTTCACCTAATTTGACCTCTACTCGTGGATCGGTTAGCAATCCCTCTAGTCCCACTCTATGTTTTGAGTTGTTGGATGACCCAGTTAGTAAAGATACCATCTCCACTCCTAAACCCAAAGGGACCCCTACCCAGGTTAACCCTACTAGGTCGGCTAAATCCAAAACCCCCCAACCCCTCCCATTATTGAATGGATTATCGAAGAGTTGGAGACAAGGAAGAATGTTTCTAAGGACTCTACTTCCTCATTGTCTATTGGGTTCAAGTGGACCCCAAACAACCTTGTTAATAATTCTTTCACCCCTTCTAAACCCTTCATTTGGCTCTCATCCCCCCTCACCTATGAACTCTCCAAGGAAACGAGACTTCCCAACCTTTGCTGATAAGGTTAATGAGTTCAGTGATGGGTACAACAAATAGGAAGCTATAATCTATTGGCTCCTATGATAACTAAACATGGAAGAAAAGAAAATTAATAGGCTTTAGGCCCTCATTGAAGTAGATTTTAGAACCTCTATTTGGATAATAGACGATAAGGATCAAAGGTGTTGGGTGGCAGCAAATGATTTAGCAGAAAAGCTTGGATGGTGGGAAGGAATGGAAGAGGAATTGAAGAGGCTCTATGATAAGATGGATTGGAAGGAGGACAAAAGGAGACAAGGAAGGAAACTAAGGTTTTATAGAACAACCAAGCATCTTTATAGAGGCAAATGTAGGAAATGATAGTAAGAGTGTTGAGACTTGAGCCAAATAGAAGAACAAATAGAGTACGTGGATGAGGAAGTTGGAGCTGAAACTATATGGGAAAAATAGAGGGAGTAGTGATAACCCAATGGTGATTTGGTCCAACTAAATTTGATGAAATAACAATATAATAAGGATTAACAAACAAAAATAATAGAAATTAAAGTGACACAATATGTGAAATTTAGGGAAAGAATTTGTAGATGAAAGTGTGGAAAGTTTAAGTTGGGTTGTAGATATATGTGCTTTTGTTTTGAATATTAATTTCAAATAAAAAGATAAGTTCATTTCTTTCTTGTTGGGTGCAATCTTCATCTAATGTTTATTCAGCTAGTGAGAAGAGAGAAACTACCAACGAGAGTTTAAGAATAGTCAGTTTTGTATATGTAATAAGGCAAGTGTGAGTCCTCTTGCACCACTTAACCTTGCTAAAGGATAACAAACTCAAACACTATAATTATTTGATATGAGGATGTTATACATCATCTTTTCTAGATTCTATTTTCTCCCTTCCACTCTCTTATAATGCTATCTTCAAACTCACAATGCTAACAATCTTCTAACTCTGATACTATTTGATACAATGGAGACCACATATATGCCTAGACAAGCAGCTACTCAGTAAATATTCTCCCCAAACAATTAAAACCCATAAAAAATAATTAAATGCCTGCAATGCTAAATCAGAATTTTCAAAACACACTTGATCCTTTATTTTTTGATAAATAAAATATAATTTTAGGTATATGAATTCAAATCTATATCTTATCAAAATAAGAATTTTTCACTTGTTACTTTTAGATCCCACACTCAACCCAAGACCCTACTTGATTCATAGTCACACTCTTCTCTCTACTTCTCTCTTCTGTTTTGTTCTTCTATCTAAATATGCAACCTTCTTTCACCATGACTCTCTCTGCCTCTTGTATAAGATTGAAGAGAGATATTCTTAGAAGATGTTGCGAATGAGAAGAGGAACTACTTTTATATGCAACTAACATTTTTCACAATAAATCTTTCGAGAAAAACTGACATAATATTATATTTGTCAAGATTTATAAGACAACATTAAAACTTTTGAATTTAGAGTGTCAAGCGTGCTTGAGTAATTTTGCCTCTTCATTGTCCACTTTGTAAATCAATAGTGTCCCCACATTATTAGAATATTCTTTTCCTTGGAAGGTTTTAAATAATAATATATAAACAAAGTCCGCATTTAGAAGATATGCAAATTTCTTAATAAAATAAAGTCTCTTCACCATCACCAAAACCCTGCACGAAAACGTGAGCAGAGGCGAGGAATAACTGCCATCAGAAAACGCGAAAGTTCGTCGCGAGAAAAATGTGAACAGAAAAACGGGTAAAAAAATCGTCTTTAGCTGATTCGATTCTTTAATAATTTTTCAATAAAGGAGGAATGCAAGGCGTGTAAACCCCATGCCTTTCATTTGCTGCAGCATTCTCAGATGAAAATCTCCCAAAATGCAGCAACCAGGTGCGAAGCTGCACATATTTAATCTGTTTTCTTTTGTTTTATTCATTGTTTTTAATATATAATGTCCCGTTGTCTTAAAATTTACTTTTACTTCTTATTTTAATTTTTTTATTCCGTTTCATGTCGTCATAGCAACATTGATTTGGTGAATCGATTTTAACAGTATGATTGATTATCCTGAAGCCTTGTTTTTTAGAATGGTCGGAATTGGAAAGAAAATACACTGGTAGGGACATTTGACTATTTTTATTATATTCAATAGTATAAATTTTTCTGTAATTATTTAAAAAAAAATCTAAATCTACCTATTTTTTAATGCCATTAATATTTATTTGTTTTATAAGTATTTTTGTCTGATAGGCTTTTGTTTCATTTTTCAGGGTGACAAGACTTGGATCTATTCCATCGTCAACAAAAGTGACCTTAGTGACAATGTCATAAGCATTGGTAGGCTCTTGACTCGGGAGAGCCACAGGAACCACGTAGTCTGCCAGCGTCCATAACAAGCCTTCCTCCAGCGCTTTACACTACTAAACATGCCTATTGTTAGTTAAAATGTATTACAGATATGGAATTAACCTAATTGCTTTGAAAGGTGCTAACTTTCTATCCATTGAATATTGAGACTTACCGATGGAGTTTATATGTAATATGCACATATTTAATATTGTGATTATGATTGGTAGTTTCAAAAGATTCCTAATTGGGATAATATTATGTGAATTGTTTTTCTTTTTTTTTTTTATATTAAGATCGAGGGAAAAGAAATAAAAAACCATTACAACAGACCTAGGGAGGAGAGACCTCAGCCTGGCAAGTTTAGAGTAGCAGGTAGAGTAGTCAATGACACATAGCACAGCTCAACTTAACATCAAGAAAGAAGCCAAGATACAAAAGGGCAGTTAAATAGCACAAATTACTGTACGATGGAGTTGTGATCCTCCAGCCAAGTAGTCCAGCCAGATAGGCCTTCCATCCAAACAATTTTTTTCCTCTCTTGGATTTGGATCAGCATCTCAATCTGGTCATAGGAAGGGCCCCTATTGTCCTTGACTTCCTTAGTAAGTTTGTTGAGGGCCTCCTCAAACAAGGAAATGTTCTCAACATGCCTCATCCACTCATAGCCGCACCTTATCTCATAAACAAACATGGAAGCAGACCCATCTTGTAGGAACCGCAAAAACTTCTCTCTCTCGATGTCTATGACAACAAAGACTTGCACAAGAATGTTATAAAAGGTGAGTCTTTTAAAAGACTTAGTAAGGGTCTTGGTTCAATCCTGATATCTGTCCTCATTCCTAATCTTCCAGATATACCAAAGAATGTTAGCAGAGAGAATAGACCAAAGAAGGTTGGCATCCTTTTTAATGCCATGAATAAAACCAGTAATAATCTCCATAATAGAAACACAGTGAGGAATCAAGAAACCAAGCATTAACCAAATTTCTTTAGCAATAATACATTCAAAGAAAATATGCTTGGAAGTGTCTGGAACTTTACAAATGGAACATAGATCAATAGTATCTTTATTATTTCTTAGGGGAAGCCTATCAGGTAATAACAACCATTTAAAGCACTTAATTTTAGGAGCAATGGGAGATTTCCAGAGTCTCTTAAGAGAAGATTGCCAAAAGGAGACATCCAAGTCATAATACTAAAGGCGATTAAGATGGTGCACAATAGAGTCATCATAATTGACAATAGTGTAGATATCATAGGCTTTAACTTTGTGGAGAGGAGTTCCCCCATGCCAGCTAAAGTTAAGGAAGCTATGGGAATCAACCATACAACTCTTGGGAACATCAAGAGCGGCATACACCATCTGGAGAAATTTATAGGTTCTTTTCTGAGAGTGGGGGAGGTTGAACTTGCTGCTGATTTCTTCCCAGGGGACAAGAACATCCTCCTTCAAGATATCCATGAAGGAAGTGATTCCTTTTTGGGCCAGAAGCCTAGCTGATCAACCCCTAGTAAGAGCAAGAGGTTTAGAAGAGTGAATAAGGTTCCACCATATGGATCTTTCACCATGAATTAGGTCGTTGGAAAAAAATTCAGTGTTCGTTAAAGACCCCCTAACATTCCATATAGATTTGAACACCGAGGTGCCTTGGACAGAGATAGGGAATTTGCCAGCAATGATGTCAGCGAAGGGGAGAGATTTCCAGGTTTTGGCATGCTTCGAGACGGCTCTCTCGATATTGTTCCTAACCAAAATCTTCCAGGGCACCTGGCCGTCAAGGGCATGAAAAATCCATTTAGCAGCATGGGAGATCCCTTGCAGTCTGAGGTCTTTAAGCCCGATACCACCAAGTTTCTTCTCCATCAAGCACCATTTCCAATTAACAACGTGCTCCCCCCCCCCCCTTGCCATCCGACCATAGGAAGTGTCTGATAACTTTCTATATTTCAAAGACCTGATAGTTGTTGAACATCGAGGATGAGGATTAGTAGATGCTATAAGAGGATAGGATCTTTTGGCAAACTTGCACCCGACCAGTGAGGGAGAGGAATTTGTTGTTTCATTTGTTCAATTTTTTGTCAATCTTTTCCCTAATCCAAAGCCACATATCTTTGAGGGAAGGAGACACAAAAAAGGGTATACCAAGGTATCTAACAATTTTGTTAGAGCCACCCCATTGATAGCCAAGGTGTAGGGCCCAGTCGGGAGGCTCTTCCTGCCACCCAAGAAGGACGGATTTAGTCTGGGAGATCCGAGCACCAAAGATTTCACAAAAGAGTCTAATTTTTGACTAAGAGCTTCAAAGTTCTATTTGGTGACCTCAAGGAAGAGAGAGGTATCGTTAGCAAATTGGATGTTTAAAAGTTAAGTGTCATCAGGGAGCATCGAATCTTTAATGCTAGGGGAGATTGAATCATCCCTCAATAGATAAAAAAGGGCATCCGAAGCAATAACAAAAAACACAGGGGAAAGGGGGCAGCCTTGCCTAATAGATCGGTTGAGCACGATAGGGGAGGAGAGAGAGCCATTGACTTCAATAAGGGCACATGCATCCTTAAGGAGAACTTTAACAATATCACAAAACTCTTTGGGGAAACCGAAGGCATCAAGCATCATGAGGATAAAGTCCCATTCGACACTATCATAGGCCTTCTCGTAATCAAGGAGGAACATGGCACAATTTTGCCCAGAGGTTTTAGCCCATTCCATGGCCTCCCAACTAGTAATCAAGTTTTCAAGAATATACCTACCCTTAATGAACCAAGTTTGAGTAGAGCATACAAACTTGGGGAGGATTGTCTCAAGTCTAAATGCAAGAACCTTGGCAAGAATCTTGTAGTACACATTAAGGAGAGTAATGGGTCTCCAATACTTAATGAGAGATTTGTCCCCATCTTTAGGGATGAGCTTACTGATACCCTGATTAATGTACTTACCCAGAGTCCCATTAGCAATGGCTTCATTATAGAGTTCATGTAGGTCTTTACTGATCTATCCAATGTGGGCTTTATAGAACTCAATGGGGAGGCCATCTGGTCCAGGGGATTTACCATCGCTAAGAGAGAAGATAGCTCTCTCAATCTCACCAATGGAGATCCTTTGTCTTAGGAGTAGGGAGTCTTCATCGGAGATCCTAGAGGGGATGATCTCTTTACATTTTAGCCTCAGCCTCTTAGCATCAGCAGAGCCTTCAGAGGTGAAAAGATTCTGAAAGAATGAGAAAAAAGCCTCAGCAATGTCATGGGTATCCACAAGTTATTTATTATCCACAACCAGTCTATCAACTCTCTCCCTAATGTTCTTATGTTTCAGAAGGTTGAAGAAGAATTTTGATCCCTTATCGCCAAATTTAAGCCAATGATGTCGGGCTCTAACAATAGCCCCTCTAATCTTAACCTATTGGTGTTGCCTAAGAGTGTCCCTTGCCTTAGCCAGATGAGTAAGAAGCTCATCGTTATCAGGAGAAAGTTGCAGTTTTTCCTCAAGATTAAGAAGATTGCAGGAAAGGGATTTCTCAAGGAGTCTGAAGTCCATAGCCTTTTTTTGGCCAAAGGTTTGGAGGATTTTCTGCCATGCAGAAATGTTGTGGATCCATCTAGCAGTGGGCGAAAGGAGGTGCTCATCATTGGAGTTAAGTATTTGATCATGTTGATAGCCGAGAGAACCATTGGATCCTTAAGAAGGGAGGTGTTAAGCGGGAACTTCCTACTTGGGCAAGCAGGGGAAAGGGAGGTATTGGTGATCTTAATTTGGGAAACAATAGGATGGTGATCTGAAATAGTAGCAGGCCGGATGCAAAGCAAATTGCCATGATCAGTAGGCACAAGGGAAAAGAAGTTCATATTAATATATAAGTGGTCGAGTCTGGAGTAGATTCTATTGACTCCCTTCTGATAATTACACTAGGTTTACCAAACACCATCATGGTTGCTTTTGTTACCGACAAGAGGGTCGAGTAGGTCCTTGTGTTGAATGAGTCTATCCCAATGAGGTTTTTCAAAAGGTTTCCACTCAAAGGGGTTACCTCCGGACTTATCCTCTTGATGCTCGATCATATTGAAATCGCCACCAATTAACCAGGGTACATCACTAAGAGATGCAAGATAATCCCAGAGGTTATTGCTATCCTTATAGTCATTGGGGGCATACATAACGCATACCCCAAAGTAGAAATTATTAGAAGTGAAGGTGGCCCAAACAACCCTATTACAGGGGGAGAGACCACTTTGGGTGAGGTGTTTTCTCCACTTATTATTGATAAGAAGACCAACGCCACCCTACCTTTGGGGTGGTCTGAGCATATTGTAATCATGTCTTTCCAGATGTAGTCCAAACAAATTTCAAGATTAAGATTAGTAGTTTTAAGCTCTTGCAACATAAGGAAATCAATATTTTTAATCGAGCTAAGGTAGTCTCTAATGACATACTTCCTGTCTAGGGCTTCTAGACCTCTAACATTCCAAGAGACACACCTCATCGTCATAAATGAATAGGGGTTACTTACTGGTAGGATGACCCTTATTCTTGGATCCAATTGGGTGTCCAAGTTTCTTGACCAGAGCCTCAGGGGGCTCTTCTCCATCCTCTCCGGAAGCAAGTTCCATCTGTGCTTCCGCGTGAGGAGGGGGGAGTTCTTTGCTCAATGTGTAGAGTACTTGCGAATAGAGAGAAGAGTCTTCCTCTATGGCAGGGATGACATGAATGTCAGAGTCGTGTTCAATTTCATTAAGCCTATTAAGAATAGGGAGCATACTTTGACTAATATTGATTACATTACTAGGGAAGGGATTAGCGAGAACACTGAGCGTGGTTCCACATCCATTAGGAGTGCAAATCATACTCAGAGGTCTAACTAATCCTTCATCAGTAATGGAACAAGTATTAATCAGCTCCAGATTTTCAAAGGCTCGAATGATGGTTTTGACCACATAATTAAAACCAGTTTTATTCGCAGAGGACCGAGTGACCATTTCATGATCGACGATAGGCTCATTCTTCTTATTCTTGTTAACCTCTAGTGTTTTGAGTGCATTATTATTTTGAGCACTTTTCCTTCTGTGTTTTTTTGACTTGCGAGTAACCGTTTGGAATTCATCCTGCTCACTTTCGAGTTGCTCCAAGGCTTGGATAATCGGGGAATGAGGATGAGGGTCGACGTTAAACTTGCGAAAATGAGGGTTGAGGTCTAAGTTCTCAGAGGCAAGGATAGTGAGGTTGGAGGAGGGGTAAAAAGTATTAGCGGCATTGGTAGGGAGAGGGTCCACAGGGGACGCATTATCAGGGGGGACCAATGGACCAGAAGGAGCTAAGGCTTCGACAGGGGTGGAGTTGTTCATCTTATGTCTGGTGTTTCTCCTGATGATAGGGCAACTACTTCTCAGGTGCCCTTCCCTTTTGCAAAGAAAATATGCATTCAACCCCCCAAGAACTTCGACAAGGCATGAAAAATCCTCGTCCTCAATGTTAAGATTGAGCGCTTTAGGGATGTCTATACTAGGTTTAAGAGAGATCAAGATACAAGAATCTAAGTGTGGGATGAGTCTGGAGGACTCATCGATTTGGATAACCTTGCCAATAGGCTCCATCACCTATGGGATAAACTTCCAGAGAAATGGTGGAATGTTTTTGAGCAAGACCCACCTAGGGCATGAAAGTGCTAAGACTTCTTCGCATATGGCTTTAGGGGTCCATCCAAGGGCACAGAAGGAGGTTTTCCCAACCGCCCAGTATTATTTTTTAAGAACCTCAACTTGCATCTCATGGTTACCAAACAAGATGACAAACAAGCCTTTCTGAATTTGACGACAGAAAGAGATTTTAAAGCCTAACTTTAAATTCCAATAATTATGAAACCAGTCATCCATAAATTTCCTTGGGGGACATTTTTCAATATCAACTGAAGCAAATAAAATAGTAGTCTCCTTAAGCCTATTCTTCTCCTATACAATTTCATTAATCATGGAGCTATTAGGAGAAATGAGAATAGCATCAGTGTCAGAATCAGGATCCTTACCTTCATGATGGCCCCTTTGTTGCTGCAGGAAGCCACAAATCTGGCATGATCCGCAATTGCCTCAGAAGCCCTAGACACGACATCTCTAAATGATGGTTTAATGGCAGGATTAGGGTTAGGGAGATCCATATTAGGGGCAGATTTATCGATCCTAGGGGGTACAATAAATGCACCATCCGACTCAGGCTCCATTAAGAGTCGAAGGGAGTACAGTTGGAATAAATGAAGTAAGCGGGAGGAAAGAAAACCAAAAAAAAGTAAGAGCAGGGAGAGTTGCTAAATTCAAACCATGTGGAGGAGGGAGACCTCCTCCACAACACCAGTTGGAGTGCTTTGCAGCATCGGGAGGTGAGTCAAAGATGCCAGCTATACGCGCAGGACCATCGAGCTCAGGACACTGACCCCCAAGAAAGTGCAGGGAGTTTCAACGAACAGTTCGCATGTGAATTGTTTTTTATTAAAATAAATGGGTTTTATCATGATAGAAATTAAATCCAACACCAAAAAATAAAACCGGAAACTAATCAGAGTCTAAACAACTACCAAACGGTTATAGAAATAGGGGAAACACCCCACAACTCTAACAATAAACGAAACCAAAGAAAAAAAGCAATAAGAAGAAACAAAAAAAAATACAAGAGCTTTCATGAGCTCAGTGTTCTTCTGGATTATGTTCTTGTTAATATCTTTGAGCTCTTGCATGATGATTCTCGAGTTGCTCCTCTCCTTATTCTTGCTTAAGGTCCAGGTAGAGGGACCCTTAGAAGTCTGCATTTCAGTATCTTGTGTGTTTATCTCGTGAGAGTATGGGCTTTCTATATAGTTATTTTGACATTAACTCTTTTAAGACCTTCCACACTATTATGCATTGCCTCTGTGCTAATTTCCACCAACCCCTTGAATTTGCCTTTTATTTCCTCAATGTTTTTTTTTCAGATGGGCAATTCTTGACTCATGCTCGATATTCATAGCCCTAATATCTTCTACTTATTTTTGAGTTATCTTCAAGAGCCTTTGAGATTTGTCTAGCCAAGGGTTTTGTGTGAAACTATTAATGATATCCTTGATGCCTTGTTTAAGGAGGTCAATTTCATTGATCACCCAGCCAAAACATTATGTGAATTGTTTATTAATTTGCTTAAAAGAATTTTTATATTTATGATTGAGGGTTAATATGCAATAAATATAAATGAAAAATGTTTTTCATAATTTTTATTTTAGATTTCACACAGAAGAAAACTTATGATACCCTCACACTAATCGAATACTATAGAGTCTGGTGAAATGATGAAAATATAGAATAGAGAAGAAACTGTTATATTCAAACACCACTATAAGACAGCACACATTGTCAAATATCATCTTCCCCGTGCACAAGATTATCTTTTAAATAGTTGTCATGTTTCAAAGTGTAAAGTATATTATCTACATGTCTTTAACTCTACCATATGCAAGTCAATTTGCAGCTTTGTATGACTATGATATTCATATTATCCTGTTTCAAAAATGTTCATAAAATCGTCATAAAGTTTTAAATTTATTCTGGAAAGATATGCAATAGTTATTCTAATCGTAATTTATAGTATGTTAATCTATAAAGAGGAGGATAATCAAAGGCAGGTGATCTAAGAGTTGTAAAAATTCCATGTAAACCTATGAAAAAAATATTTAGAGCCTATGTGCTGCTTGAAAGAGCTTTGGTAGAGCTAATCTTTTCTTGTCTTAGTTTTTCAATTATTGTTTTGCTATTAGTTTTTTTGTTAGTATTCTGATGTTTATCTTATATGAAACTATCTATTGTAAAGGATATCAAGATCCCTTCAAAATCTATTTTATCTATACAACAAAAAGCAATGAGACAATTAATACATAGAAAAATGAATAAAGGATATAGGGAGGGTGCATGACACAAAATATTGAGAGAACGAGACAAAATGTGAGTTCTACAAGCTATATGGTCACCATTTTGTGTCCCACCATTGTACTAATATTCCTCATCATGACATTTTTTTCATTGACAGATCATATTCCAATGATGGGAATGAACCATTAGGAAAGGAGAATATAAAATGAAAGGAAGATTATTGGGTCCAAAAGACAAGGAGGTATATATGGTGAGAATCTGCCAAGAAGAAAGCAGGTTGCAAGGTGAGGCATAGGAATATGTGCAATTAAAACAAAAAAAATATGATATAAGAAGAAGGTCATAATGTATGTGGTTGTGCAGATAGTGGTAGCTAAGAGAAAATAATGTAATTCTTTCTTCATCATATGTGTGGTGGGTTGTCAAATAACAATATTAAAAGGCTAGCAAAGAGTGTTGAGACTTGCAAAAAATAAAGGAACAAATAGAGTGTGTGGATGATGAAGTTGGAGTAGAATTACATGGAAAAAAGATGGAGTAAGATAGCCCAATGGTGATTGGGTGTGAAGAAATTTGATGAAAGAGAAATATAAGAAGAGGGCATAGAAAACAAAAAGTTTGGAGAGATGTTTCTAAAAGAAATTAGAGTTAATTAATATATGAATTTTAGGGAAAGAATTTATAGATGAAACTGTGGGAAGTGTTAAGTTAGGTTGTAGATATATGTGCTTTTATTTTGAATATAGATATCAAATAAAATGATGAGTGTATTTGTTTCATGTTGTGTGCAATCTTCATCTAATGTTTATTGAGTTAGCGAGAAGAGATAATCTACCTATAAGAGTTTTAGAAAAGGTAGTTCTTATTATATGTAATAAGGTAGGAATGAGTCCTCTTGCACCACTTAACCTCAGTTAGAGGGTAATGAACACACACTATTATTATTTGATTTGAGGATGTTTTACATCATCTTTTCTAGCTAGTATTTTCTCATTTCTACTTTCATATTTTATAAACTTCAAACTCACCATGCTAGTATTTTTTTAAAATACACCAAATTCTTTAAGTTTTGATAAACAAATTATAAATTACGGTGTATGAATTCAATTATACATCTTATCAAAATAATAATGTCTTTCTTTGTTACCTTTAGATCTTATACTCAGCCCAAGACACTACTTGATTCATAATCACAGTCCTCTCTAGTTCTCTCTTATATTTAAATATGCAAGTTCCTTCCTTTACAATCTCTCTTTGTCTCTATGTTTAGAATTGGAGAGAGAGAAGCAATATTCTTAGAAGATGTTGCAAATGTGAGGGGGAGTTGCTTTTATATGCAACTAACACCTTTTCACAAGAACCCTTTTAGTAGAAGCTAACATAATATTATATTTGTTAAGAGTTTATAGACAAAATTTAAAAATTTGAATATGGAGTCAAATCTGGATGACACTAGCACTAGGTGCTAGTGTCCAAGCCTTTTTGGAAATTCGATGATTCAAATAGAGAGGACACTAACTTGCTAATTTTTGGATTTTCATTTGACACCTTACAAGGACCAAGATGAGTGCTAAACATCATGTGAAATTATATAACTACTCAATTTATCATGCAACAATATATTAATTTATTTGTTTCAATTTCTCCCCATCTCTCTATAAATTTCTCTCTCTCTATGTGACTTTATATCTATCTATGTATCTTCTCTTCTTTGTTTTTCTCTTTCTCTTTCTTTGGATCCTTGTAAGTGGATGCATAGTTAATATGAATCTATCACTTCTCCATTGAGAACTTTATTGCAAAAACAACATCATTGCTAAATAGAACTAACCCCCTTAACACTGGTTGGTGGAAGCTGAATTTAGACAGGTCATCTAGAGGCAACCTAGGTTGACCGGGAGGGGGTGGAATGATTAGAGACTCATGTAGCAGCCTCATCCTTGCCCATGTGGCAAATATTAGGATAGAAAATTTAAGCATGGTTGAAGTGGTAACCATTTACCATGAATTGATCATAGCCAAGGGAAATGGACTTATTTGTATCATTATTGAGGTGAATTGAGAAATACAATCATAATGCTTAGAAGGTCGACAAAGCTAGATTATAAAACTAACCCTCTCATTGACAATGTCATGAGATCCTTCACTTTCTTGGAGACATCAGGCTCTACTGCATGAGACTAGAAGGCCATTATGTGGCAGACAAGTTGGCGAGGATGGCTACATATGTTAAAAATTTCAAAATTTGGACTCACTTGCACGATATCCTGATGGAGGCTCATGCCATGATCTTGAAAGACTCATCACTGAATGATACATAATCCCAAAGTTTGTTGTTTTGTACTTTCCCTTCTTTCCCCTTCCCTTTCCTTCTAGCTAAGTCGGAAGTATTTAAAAATTATTGATGGTACTACCTACCAATGTATTCCCCAGGCTTGTCACTTTCTTAACTAGTTTTCTATATTGTGACTATGGGTGGTAATTTGATTCAGACTGAGCCTGACAATTGCTTCAAGTTTAAGAATTATGCAGAGATTTGCAAAAAGGTGATCATAGGGAATTTAGATAATTCTGTTGAATAGATGACTAACCATGACCCTAAGCTCTCTACTAATTTTCTTAATGCTTCGGATAATGAGAACGTGAAAATTTCCAGAGTTACTTTCACGGTTTTTGTGAGATTTTGCCAAGATCAAGGGCACAATGAAAAGTATAAAAATAGAGACAAAAGAATGAGAAGAACAAACTATATTCTCATCGTGTAAAGCAGAAAAATTGAACCCTAGGTGTTCTCCCCCCACTCCAAGGAGAAAGGGGGTCACTAGGATTGACGGTTTTCACTTAGGAGGGACTTTACATTCAAAAGAGGGGTTGAAACCCACAAGATCCAATCCCTCAAAATGCAAGACTGGATTCTAAATGAGTTTCAAGGGTTGAGACATCAAGGATACCCTCTTTTGTCAAGAATGTTGATAGAAAGATTGAACTAGGAATGCATGTAAAGTAAGAAAGATTCGCTTATAAATAGAGATAGGGATACGGGATGAAGCTGCGGACCTGGAATTAGTAGTAAAATGTCAAGATGATGCTGTTCTGCAAATTTGAGCGAAAGTTGACGGGATGATGCCACCCGGCGTGCACATGGTCCTCCGAAAAATCCGCGAAACGAAGGGGGATCTGTTCGTCTCAGCACAAGGATTCCAAATCTTCAATTACAGCCACGTACCTGCAACCTACACACAGAAAAGAGAGGATGTTTGGGGGGTTAGGGATTAGGGGTTTACCTTTAGGTCAAACCCCGGTTTTGGAATTAACCAAGAAATGAGAATGATGTAAATGTAAATGTTTGTAATGTAAACAAGTACTGATACCTTGCTGTAAGAATGTTTGTATTCTTACATGCGAAGGTGTAACGAATGTTGTATTTTGTATGTTGTAAGTGATCTCCTCTTCAATGGTTGAATCCTTGTCTTGAATGCAACACTTAGCCTTGAATGGAGACTTAGAATGCTCAATTGCTTGAAGGAATGCTTGAATGCTTGAATGTTTGAATGTTTGAATATTGCTTCCGCCTCTTGCTTGCATATATTTTCCTCTTTTTCTCTTGCCTCTTCAAATGGGAGGGCAAATGTAGTTTATATACTTGTCAATTAGGGTTGATAGACTGATTTTTCTGACCTTAGGCCGACCTGGAAACATTATTTCTTGAATTGCAAACTTAAAGACTTGATGCCCAAAAGAGACCAGGCCCAAAATAGGGCCAGGGACCAGGGTGCTGGGCGCCATGGTCCTGAGGGACTAGGGCACTGGGCACCATGGTCCTGAAGGACCAAGGCGCTGGGCGCCATGGTCCCACCTCTCAGGACAGCAGGGTGCAAGGAAGGATCAGGCCAAGGTGTAGAAATATGCAGTTTTTGGTGTCGTAAACAGGTTTCGGGGTCTCCATTCAAGTTCAACGTTGTGCCACCATTGTGAAGACCCAAATGCAGTCAAAATTGCAAGTGTCACAATTTTAGGACGCTACATGTAGCCCCCACTTTAGTGGGAGTATAAGCGTACGCCCATACTTCCGGTAAAGTACAAGGGAACAACATTGAAAAAATTTCACCACGTCAAGAAGGCAAGATACAGCAAGCCCCTAGTGGACTAAGGATCTTATGACTTCAATTGACAAAGTAAAAGGGAAGATCACGAGGGAGAACCATGACTGTCAGTAGTAAGGTTCCCTCACTATGAGTCATGCAAGAAAGATATCAAAAATTTTCAAGGCAAAGCTAAATTTTTCAAGAAATTTTCAAGTATCTTGAAGAGATATGAATGGGGTGTATGCCCCCCTATGTTAAAGTGATCGCACATGCCTCATCGGGGATGATTGCTTTAAGGTAGTGATACATATAGGAAATGAGAAGGGAAAGGAGCACGTTATCACAAGGATTTAGCCCCCAAGTGTGAGATAAGCCCAAGGATAATAGACACAAAACACAAAGCACGAGGTGACTTCACTTTCCTTGGGGTCAATATGCTATATGATAATTCATGTATATCATATGTATGTATGCATAATTGTTATTCATTCCCCAGTCAAGGAAGGTCACCTAGAAGAAGGGAAAACATGTGTCTTTTGAGTCAACATGAGATAGACCAAAAGAGATCACAATGCTTTGCATCGTCCTCAAGTAGACAACACTAAGGACAACAAATAGAAGAATGAGAATAACACATAGAAGAAGTAACAATAGAGATCAAGAGAGGAGGAGAAAATCTGCTATGCTAATGAACTAGTCTAGCACGTCATCTACCCCGCGATCTTGCTGATCAATATTTCGGGAAGGTAGGAAACACGCTAGAGGAGGAACATCCAACACAGCAGACGGAGCTATCACAAGATCCAAACAAGGGCTATGTTCATGTTCCAAGCCACGTTGTTCTTGTCTAGGAGCTAGGATAAGTGCTTTAGAAAATTCGTTAGATAAATGGTTATCAACATCAACATATTCATATTCACTATCAGAAGAAAGAGGAGTAACATTTTCATCATGAATAACATTTTCATCTATATCATCATCAAGATTTATAGAAATAGGATCTTTAACTCGCAAAGGATCAAGACCCTCATGCATCTTATGTTTAGGAGATTTTGGCTCAATTTCTGGCTGAGGAGAAAATGGAATAATACTAGCTGAAGGTGTTTTTGGGGATTGCAAAGTTTGAGAAGCAGCTGCCTGAGCTCGCGTTCATGTGCAGAACGATTTTGTCTAGTCTTAGTAGGAAGTTGAGAAGATTGAGGAGGAGGAATGTTCTCATCTTTATCACTTGGGTGTTTGGGTTGTGATCTCTTAGGTAGGATAATAGGAGTAGAAGAAGGTCTCTTCTCTCTATAAGAGGAAGGAGGAGGAACTGCTCCATATAAAGGAGGAATATCTGGTTTAGGAAAGAGACCAAGTCCATCATGATGAGGAGGTATAGGTCTACCTTTAGAAAGTGTATTAGGCATAGACATAGTCACATCCACAGGGATGGGTTGGGAATCTTCTTGAGGAAAGACATTAGTTTTATCTTTCAAAGGAAGAACTTCCTTTTCAAGAACGATAGGAATATCAAGTTTGGGTGTTCTAGGTTCACTTAGAGATAGGATAATATCTTTTTTCCACTTTTGATAAGATTTGAAAAGATGATCACTTCGCGGTGGAAGAGATTGGAATTGTTTAGGCCAGAAATAATCAATAGGAACGCTAGAAGTTCTTTCAGCTAGTTTAAAGAGACTATGATTGATAATAACCACTTCACCATTATGGGGAAAATTCAAACACTTGTGAATAGGAGAAGCAATAGCTTTCATGGAAGATAGCCAAGGATAGCCTAGCTTCACACGAAATTGTTCGGACGATGGAATAATAGCAAAGTTCACATCAAGGGATTTATTATGGACCTCAATAGGTAATGTAATAGAACCAATTGCAGGAGAACAAAATGCATCAAATAATTTCACAACCACATTTGTTTCGTCATAGATCACTTGATTCAATTGCAAAGTAAAAAGAAATTCTTCAGTAATGATATTAACCATGCAAGAAGGATCAATAAGCACTCCACGGCAAGGTGTATTCTTGACTTTTGCAACTATATATAAAGGACCATCAGGTACCCTAATAGTTTCACAAGAATCAAAGGTGATGGAAGGTTCTTCAGGGATTTTCTGCTGTTCCACAAAGTTAATCACATTTGGAGTCATAGACACAAGATCATCGGGTGAGACAGAAGAATCATTAGTATCAATCGCATTAGAGGTATGAGAAGGTAATGGATCAGTAAAAATCTTAAGATTTTGGTTAGGAGGAGCTACAGATGTATTGCCTTTATCATTCACACCAGAAACAGAGATAGTATTATTATCAATCAAATCTTGAATTTTACCCTTTAAAGCAAAACATTTTTCAGTATCATGCCCAAGTTGACGATGAAATTGACAAAAAGATTTGTTATCAAAATAGGGTGAATTAATCTTTGCAGGATCTATTTTCTTTATAGGAGGGAGAGTAAGCACATTTTGTTCCAATAACTTATTCATAATACTATGCAATGATTCATTCAAAGGAGTAAACTTTCTTTCTTTCTTGAAAAACTTAGAAATAGGAGGCACACCTGATGCTGCATTCACATTGTTGTTGATGATGTTTTCATTGAATTTAATGGACTCTCTATTCGGTTTAAAATTCCCAAATGGTTGTTGACTACTATCACCCTTATCACTCGAAGCCATAGGATTTGCTTGTTCCATTTGGCTCACAGTCAGTTGATAATTGTGAAGAGTTGCACACAACTATTGGAAAGAAGTAAACTCAGAAAACAGAAGTTTTTCTCTAATATCTTTTTGTAAATTAGAAATAAAGATTCTTTGAATATCATTGTTAGGTACTGGAAAAGAAATTTGAGCATACAAATGCTTATATCTACCAATGAAATCAATCACTTTTTCTTTAACACCTTGTTTACAATGCATTAAATCAATCAAAGTAACTTTAGGACTTATATTGTTTTGAAATTGTTGAATAAAAGCATTTGCAAGTTGTTGGAAAGAAGTAATAGAATAGGAAGGCAACAAGCAATACCATTGTAGAGCCTTGTCTCTTAATGTTTTAGTAAATAGTTTTGCAAGCAACCTTTGGTCATGAGCAAAATCAGTACATATTGTTTGAAAAGTCTTAACATGTGTTAGAGGATCACCATTACCATTGTAAAGCTCCAATTGTGGGATTTCAACATGCTTAGGGGGAATTGCTCGAACAATATCAAGAGAAAGTGGGCTCGCAACATCAAATGTGGGCACACTAAACTTAGATTGATTCATAGAGGCAATTTGTTGCTGTAAAGAAGAGACAGTTTGTACAAGATTGTTAATGGTCGCTTCAATCGACGAATTCATATTAGACGTGTTAGATTGTGATGGAGGTATTATGTTATTGAAAGAAGGTATTGATTGAGAGTAAGGTGGTGGGACACTATGATAGTTAGTCATAGGAGATGATTGGAAAGGAGGAACACTACAAGGAGGAATGGAATGGTTAAATGAATTGCCCCCTTGTGCCAAGTTCATTTGTGGAGATGTTATAGGAACACTCATTGAAGGAATGAATGAAGAAGTCGGATTAAATGAAGGAAGAGGGTTAATTGAAGAAGAAGGATTTCCCCCATGACTGGTGATCATAGGTGGAATGTCTTGTATTGAAGTAGTCATTATGTTTGATGTAAAAGTAGGTATACTAGCAATAGAAGTCATCAAAGGGATAGAATGATTGACTTGAGTAGGAGGTTGTGTATAACCCAAAGTTTCAGCACAACTCTTCATAGGCATCACATTCGAATCCACAATGTGTGCAATACTATGCAAAATATCAATTCCATTCTTATCATTTTGAACCATACATTTTAGACCCTCAATTAAGGAAAGAGCTTGACTATCGGGGTATTCTTGAGACATCCATTGTCGAAAATCATCAAATTGGTTATCCAATTTCGAAAGTTGTTCTACAGAAACCTCATGGAGAGCTTATTCATCATTAAGAGGATTAGAGGAATTACCCGTGTCCTCATTAAAAAGGCCATTCAAATTAGGTTCCATCTCCTTGGTAATTAAACTTTGGAAAGACTTAATTCTAAGGCTTCGTCTAACGGGAATAGTGTAAGTAGGGCTTATTGTTGTAAAACTCATGCACTAAAGAGAGAGAGAAGATTTTGAATTTAGAGGTAGCAAATTTCAATAAAATCAGCCAATCTCCTAGATTTAAGCTGTTGAATGCAATCAGGACAATCTCCCGAAATTTCAAAAAAAATGTCCGGGACCGTGGCGAACGGAGTGCACACGGTCCTCGCAACTTTTTTCAAAATTTTCAGGGATGAAAGTTATGATGATTTTAAAGCTAATCTGAAAAAATTGAGTGATTTTACGATCTATAGATAGGCCAAATTAAATTTGCAATCTCAAAATTGAACCCTACCAAGATCGCTGAAAAATGCAAAATTTGAATTTTGAAAAAGAGAGGGAAACTGAAATTTTAAATTTTATGATTTTAGAGGGAATACTAAAAGCAATGCAGGTTTTGAAATTTAAAAATTGACTCAATTTCAGGCAAAATTCAATTTTGAAAGTGGAAATCAAGGTTGTTGCAATTAAACATTTAATTTCAAAAGTCACAAATTGCAAAAATTTGAATAAAGCACTGAAATTTCGAATGAATGCCAACACACTTTTCAGATTTAGGATAGTAAGAAGCACAATTTTGACATGAATTTCAATTTCAATAATTTTTGAATGATTAGAAGCCTTAATCCAAGCAATCACTAGACCAACTTTGACTTTAATTTTGAAAGTGTTAGAATTGATGAAATCAGCCAAAATTCTGGATTTTAGCAAAAAAATACAGTAAGATCTAGCTCCCGAAATTTCAGAAAAAATGTCGGGGACAATGGCGCTCGGGGTGCACATGGTCCTCGCAACTTTTTTCCAAATTTTCAGGGATGAGAGATATTATGATTTTGTTGTGGAATCCAAAGTTACAGCCGATTTGGAGGTGTTTTAATCAGCGAAATCATCAACTAAAGGCTGAATTAAGAGGGTTTTAAAAAATTAGGGTTTTGACACTTAACCACTTAATTTTCAAAATTAAAGCATAGATATGATTTGACAATTTGCAGTAGGAGGGAAGATCTGAAACAAGCATTAGCAATTAAACATTTCACAAGCTCAATTACTAAAAAGAAAATTTTAGGGTTTTTATGCAATTAACCTCTAAAATTTGCAAAAAAATCAAACATGGAAATGTAATTAAGGAAGCAAATTTTTCAGATCTAACCATGAATAATCAGAATTAGGATGTTCACGTCAGGTTCACCAAAATGTAAAGTGGAAAAATCGAACCCTAGGTGTTCTCCCCCCACTCCAAGGAGAAAGGGGGTCACTAGGATTGACGGTTTTCACTTAGGAGGGACTTTACATTCAAAAGAGGGGTTGAAACCCACAAGATCCAATCCCTCACAATGCAAGACTAGATTCTAAATGAGTTTCAAGGGTTGAGACATCAAGGATACCCTCTTTTGTAAAGAATGTTGATAGAAAGATTGAACTAGGAATGCATGTAAAGTAAGAAAGATTCGCTTATAAACAGAGATAGGGATACGGGATGAAGCTACGGACCTGGAACTAGCAGTAAAATGTTGAGATGATGCTATTCTGCAAATTTGAGCAAAAGTTGATGGGACGATGGTGCCCGGCATGCACACGGTCCTCCGAAAAATCCGCGAAACGAAGGGGGATTTGTTCGTCTCTGCACAAGGATTCCAAATCTTCAATTACAGCTGCGTACCTGCAACCTACACACAGAAAAGAGAGGATGATTGGGGGGTTAGGGATTAGGGGTTTGCCTTTAGGTCAAACCCCGGTTTTGGAATTAACCAAGAAATGAGAATGCTGTAAATGTAAATGTTTGTAATGTAAACAAGTACTGATACCTTGTTGTAAGAATGTTTGTATTCTTACATGCGAAGGTGTAATGAATGTTGTATTTTGTATGTTGTAAGTGATCTCCTCTTCAATGGTTGAATCCTTGTCTTGAATGCAACACTTAGCCTTGAATGGAGACTTAGAATGCTCAATTGCTTGAAGGAATGCTTGAATGCTTGAATGTTTGAATGTTTGAATATCGCTTCCGCCTCTTGCTTGCATATATTTTCCTTTTTTTCTCTTTCCTCTTCAAATGGGAGGGGAAATGTAGTTTATATACTTGTCAATTAGGGTTGATAGACTGATTTTTTCGACCTTAGGCTGACCTGGAAACATTATTTCCTGAATTGCAAACTTAAAGACCTGATGCCCAAAAGAGACCGAGCCCAAAATAGGGCCAGGGACCAGGGCACTGGGCACCATGGTCCTGAGGGACTAGGGCACTGGGCGCCATGGTCCCACCTCCTGGGACAGCAGGATGCAAGGAAGGATCAGGCCAAGGTGCAGAAATATGTAGTTTTTGGTGTCGTAAACAAGTTTCGGGGTCTCCATTCAGGTTCAACGTTGCGCCGCCATCATGAAGACCCAAATGCAGTCGAAATTGCAAGTGTCGCAATTTTAGGACGCTACACATCGATATGAAAATGATCAACTGGATTCATCAATACAGTGAATATAGGCCTTCTTATATAGGCAAGGCCATATGGATGTACGAGCACACAATCATGACATGTGACTCAATGAGAAACATGGGTAGGTAAGAAATACTAGGGGTAGGTAGGAAAAATAATATAATATTCCACAAGAGGTGGATGACCCACCGAATGTGGAGTGTAATAGCAAAATAAGACTACAATAGGTGGAATTTCTCCTACAAGCTCTATCCCTATGTGCACACTTCCCTAAGTGTCTCAAATCTAAACTACGAAGAAATGCATTATCCTAAGTTAACTTAAGTAAAGTGTAATAATATCCATAATGAATATTTATTTACACCAACACCCCCCCTTAAGTGCAACTTAGGGGAATGAAGACTTAAGTCAACAATGCAAGATGGGTCCTGGCTACTAGGCCATGATAGGTACCCATGTACAATATGAAAATGCAAGCAAAACTATGCAAAGAAATCTCTCACAAACGGAGAAAAGGAGAAAACCCAATGGGAAAAAACTCCCCCCCAAAAGAGAGATGAAAGTAAAAAAGACTCTTAAAGAAGAAGGACAAAACCTCAAAGAGGAAAAAGTCCCCCCCATAAGAGAGGAAGGAGAAGTCAACTGACCCCCCCTAATGACACATCCCGCACCCCTAAGAGAACTCGCAACTGCTGGAACTTACTCTCGGTGAAAGGTTTGGTGAATATGTCTGCAACCTGCTCCACTATAGGACAATATTGCAAATCAATGACCTGCTCCTGAATGAGCTCTCGGATATAGTGCATATTAATTTTGATGTGTTTGGTCCGCTAGTGCTGGACTGAGTTCTTCGAGATTGCAATAGCACTCTGATTGTCTCAATGTAGCACTGTCGGCCATGGAGTGGTGAACCCAAACTCTGTGAGTATCTGCTGGAGCCAAATGGTCTCAGTCGCTGCGTTAACAGTGCCTTGATACTCAGCCTCAGTCGAAGAGAGAGCAATAGCATGTTGCATCTTTCTCTGCCAACAAATGGGGCCTGAACCAAGGTGAAAACTGTAACCAGAAGTAGACTTACGATCATCAAGATCACTAGCCCAATTGGAGTCTGTGTAACCAACCAGGCGAAGTCCTGTTCCTACTGCATAGTGAATCCCATGGTGATGTGTACCCAGAAGGTGACTGTGAAATCTCTATCCTGAGAAAGTAGTGCAAAAGACCCAAGTCAGTCATAGCAAATCTGTCATGCAAAGCAGATTTGACCCTGCTAATGATGGATGTGGTACTCCCTGTAATGATCAAGTCATCAACATAGAGCACAAGTATCAAGTGAGAGTCATCCTGTCGCAAAATGTAGACATTCGGATTGGAATGACACTTGGTGAACACTACGAAGAGAAGAAAGGAATCCATCTTGGCATACCAAGCCCTGGGGGCCTACTTAATGCCATAGAGAGATTTCCTTAGTCTGCAAACCAAGGAAGTATCCTGGATGAAACCCTGTGGCTGCTCCATATAAATCTCCTCATCAAGATCACCATGAAGAAAAGCACTCTTCACATCCATCTGATGTACAACCCAACCATGAGCTGCAGCAATAGTAAGTGTCAAGCGAATGGAGTTCATCTTGGCTACAGGCGCAAAGGTCTCAGTATAGTCAACACCTGCTACCTGGGAGAAACCTTTCGCAACAAGTTGAGCCTTGTACTTATCTACACTACCATCTGCAACATACCTGGTCTGATAGATTCACTTACATCAAACCATCTTTCTCCCCTTAGGGAGATGGACTAAATCCCATGTGTTGTTCCTCATCAAGGAACAATACTCTTCCTCCATAGCTTTGTCCCACTCAGGAACCCCTGATGCTTCCTGAAATGTCTGTGGATCAAAAGCAGTAGCAATGAATACATGTGGAAGATCCTGATGTTGTGATCGAGTTCTCTATGTATCTGAAGGATCCCAACAAGAGAACCCACAGACTCAAGTGCCTGTCGAGCCCAACGAGGTCTAGGTGGAGGTGGAGAACGAGGCTCCTCAACTGCAAGTGGACCCTGCGGAGGTATAACCCTGCGAGTCAGAGTTGAAGGAGTCTCATCATCTGAATCACTAGTATCACTATCCACAATGGAGTAAGGTGGATGAGGTAGAGAGACTAAGCTAGGAGAGCTTTCCTCAAAGTGAACACTCCTCTCAGTGAACACCTCATGTGTCTCAGGATTCATCAGTCTATATGCCTTAACACCCTCAGGATATCCAACAAATATGCAAGGTCGACTCTGTGGTTCCAATGCCTTGCATTTCTGTGGAGGTATGCGAGCCCATGCTGGACACCCAAAGACTCTGAAATGTCTCACAATCGGTTTCCTACCAACCCAAGCTTCAAAAGGAGTAATACCTTGCAAAGCTTTGTGAGGAACCCGATTCTGGATGTGTGTGGCACAACTGATAGCCTCGGCCCAAAAAGCGGGATCAAGAGATCGTGCATGAATCATATAGCTAGCCATGTCTTTGAGAGTTCTATTCTTGCGTTCTGCAACTCCATTCTGTTGTGGAGTGTATGCTATAGAATGCTGAAGATCAATCCCCTCAAATGTACAAAAATCCTCAAGTCTCTTGTTCACATATTCCCTTCCATTATCTGTACGAAGAATCTTGACCACTTTCCTGGATTGCTTCTCCATAGGAGTCTTGAAGTCCCAAAATCTATCAAATACTTCACTCTTATGAATGAGAAAGTAGACCCAAGTGAAGCGGGAGTAGTCATCAATGAAGGTGAGGACATAATGGGCCTTACTAAATGAAGGTGCTGGAAATGGACCTGCTACATCACTGTGAACAAGTTGAAGAACTTCCAAAGCTCTCCAAGCTTTTCCCTTATCAAACTTTTCCTCGGGATGCTTGCCCATGGAACAACCTGAACATACACCCTCTAAAAAACTGATTCGAGGTAGACCCGTGACCATGTCTTTAGTGCTGAACTGCTGAAGATAGCGGTAGTTGAGGTGACCAAACTGTTCATGCCATAGCTGAATTTGAATGAGTAAGCAAGGCCCTAAAAGGTGAACTTGGCACAAAGTGGGAGAATGAATAAAGCCTTGAGTTGTCATTGACTTGTCCCACTGCTACCAAGGCATCATCATCAAGTTCCTTTAACACAAGTGAATCTGGTGTAAACTCAACCTTTTTCCCATTCCCATAGTGAGTGATTTGGTAGATAGAGAGAAGGTTGGTAGACAAGTTAGGAACATAGAGAACATTCTCAAATGTTCCATCATCCATGTCAACTGAACCTTTCCCTTCAACCTCTACTTGTGTATCATCACCTATGTAAATGTGAGGTACCTTAGATGGCTCCAATGAAGAAAACTGCTCCTTTGTAGAACCCATGTAATATGAGGCACCCACGTCAAGTATCCATTGCTGTGAAGAACTTGTTGTAGCCACAAATGCTTGCCCTTTTCCCTTAGACTGTGAGGAAGAGGAAGGAGATGAATCCTTCTTGTGTAGGCGGATGGCAAGTTGATGTTGTTTTTCTCAAGAAGATTAGTTAACTCATCAACTTGCTTTGTGTGGCATCGATGCTCATCATGACCATACTTCTTGCAATATGCACAAGTTGGCTTATCCTTCTTAGGTGGTGTCCCCTTCTTGGAAGAGGATGAAAAATTGCCTTGTGATGGAGAGGATGATTGTCCTTTTTCCTGTTGTGGCTGTGACTTAGATTGCTTCTTCTTCTTGTTGGAATCTTTGCCTTGACTTCCTTGATTCCTTTGATTAAACACCAAAGCCTTGGACTTTGAAGACTTGAGAAACCCCATGTTCAACAACTTAGATTGTTCCAATATCAACATTTATGTGAAAACATCAAATGAAGGCATAACATAGGAACTCCCCACTGTTAAACAATGAGTTTGGAAGCTAGACATAAATGTTGCATATTCTGGTGCAAGCTTGTCCAACAAGTTGAATATCAACTGAGCATCTTTTTTGTCAATTCCACAATCCTTAAGATTTGCTCTTAGCTCATTTGCTTTGGTGATATAATCTTGGATTGTATCAAAACTCTTGGGATCCAAGTTGGTGAGCTCATTGTCAATCTTATAACCTCTGTTTTCATCAACTTGACCATACAATTTTTGAAACATATCCCAAGCATCTTTGATTGTAGTACACTTCTCGATATGAAAGATGAGGTCATCTGATACATACTTGCGCAAAGTTCCAAGAGCCATGCAATTCTTAGTGAGACATTCTAACTGAGCATTAGGATCAGCCTTAGGATCAGGTGGTGCTACTACTGTTCCATCTATGTAATTTGTGAGACCTTTTTCCATTAATTTGCTCCATGCTTTAATTTTCCATGATGCATAATTATGTGGAGTTAAAGGTGGAAATTTATGAGGACTCATTGCAACAAAAATGAAAGAGCACAAGGAAAGAGAGGCACAATCACACAAGAAACCCCCCCCAAATTCACTCAATCAAAGAACCCCCCCAAAAGTGATGATTTGGCACTTTATACTTAGTGCATGTACAATAGGCCACTTGCAAAAAATGGCAAAGTGGACTTCTGATTTCAATTTTACAACTGTCTCAATAAGGCCAAAAGAGACTCAAACTAATAATGCAAGAGATCTAAACTAAAATCCAAGCAATTTACAAGTACCAAATAGTCCAAATAAGACCAATATCTGAAAGTACAATTTATACTTAAAATCTTTAAAATTTGATCATAGATTATGAAAGTAGATGAAAAAACATGCACTTTAAAAAAAATTGGCACTTGAAAAGGAGGTCGTATGAGCTCAAACGAGGCCTTTGAAGTTGTAGAATTGAGGATTGGATAGGTACAGCTGAGAGAATCTGCAAATTCTTAAAACCCTATGCACCAAAACTAGAAAATAGCCACACCACTACAAAGAGCACAAAAAATTAGCCCAAATAAAAAAAAAATGCACTAAAAAAGGAGCAAAATTGAGCAAGTTATGGGCCTCCAAAGTTGACCCAAAAATCTAAACTACTCAACGGAGAGGGGTCTAAAAATTTCCAAAGAAAACGCTGACTGGGTGCTGATTGGCTGCTGCTGACTGGGTGCTAACTGTGCACTGCTGACTAGGCAGAAGGTATGGATCCCTAAAAAAAAAAAAAAAAAAAAAATTGTTTCAAAAAAAAATTTCAAACGGAAAATAATTTTCAAAAAAAAAAAAAAAAAAAAAAAAAAATTTTGAAAAAAATCCGAAAATTCCGTACCGTACCACCCGAATTGGGCAAAAAATTTCCTCCACACCCAAAAATCGATTTTCGTCAAAATAGGTCGAACTTATACTCGATTTTTATGGAAATGGCCTATCAGACGCAATGGTGAGGTCGAAAACGCTCTAAGATGCCTCCAAAAAATGCAATCCCTCAGATCCGAAAATAGAAGTCTTCCACGATGTCTCCAAAAACCAATCAATGAAGCCCCAATGGCTCTGATACCATGTGAGATTTTGCCAAGATCAAGGGCACAATGAAAAGTATAAAAATAGAGACAAAAGAATGACAAGAACAAACTGTATTCTCATCAATATGAAAATGATCAACTGGATTCATCAATACAATGAATATAGGCCTTCTTATATAGGCAAGGCCATATGGATGTACGAGCACACAATCATGACATGTGGCTTAATGAAAAACAAGGGTAGGTAAGAAATACTAGGGGTAGGTAGGAGAAATAATATAATATTCCACAAGAGGTGGATGACCCACCGAATATGGAGTGTAACAGCAAAATAAAACCACAAAAGACGAAATTTCTCCTACAAGCTCTATCCCTATGTGCACACTTCCCTAAGTGTCTCAAATCTAAACTACGAAGAAATGCATTATCCTAAGTTAACTTAAGTAAAGTGTAATAATATCCATAATGAATATTTATTTACATCAACAGTTTCAATGTAGACTATTGCAAAGGTGACACAACTAGCCCTAGATGGCATGTATTTTCCCAAAATCCCCAAAGGGAATCACAAGGATGACTTTGATTACCTTTTTTAGCCAGTAGAAGGAGTTTCCAAGCTTCAAAGTGGCTACAAGAGGAAGGATCTCCCAAGAATTTAGAAGGATGTGGCTTTGTTGATCATAAAGTACTTCACCTTAGATGACGTGAAAATAAGGTTTTATAGAAAGATTTTTACCTTGCTAAATCATTTTTTGTATGGGTTAGGAATGAATTTTCCCTTCTAGATTATGTCTTCTTTGTCTCAATCTATTTGCAAATCCATGGAAAAGGGTAAACCCCCTCTCCACCAAGGTCTCATCTAGAGAATGTATAACTTCCATCTATGATACAAATCAGATTGTTGAAATTATTGTTACCCCCTCTAATTTTGGGGAACATATTATGCACCACTTTGGCTCTAAAATGCCACCTAGGAAAAATCCTGCTAGAATGGCCAAATTTAGGGCCATTACTACTACAAAAAAGGATTAGGATTTAGGTGTCTAGTTTGAGATGCAACAAGATTTGGTTAACAAGATTGTTGATTCTAGCTCTCAATCTCTATCCTTGGAGGATTTAGACTCTTCAAATACCTCGAGATTGGATTGGTCCCCTGCTAAAATTGAAGGAAACCCTAGCCCACTTTTACTAATCAAAACTTAAGATCATGATGTGCCTTCACGTTCTATTATTTTGTCTATCATATTTCCTTCTAAACAATGTTCACTAGATTCACTATCATCACCAACAATTTTAGCCATTCACTCAATTAATAATTCCATTGGCAATTCCAAAAGAACATTATCAACATTTATAGGAGCAAGTTTGTTCTAGAGAAAATACCTCACACAATGTTTAATAATGTCTTGATAATTAGATGGAATAGTGAGATACAACTCACTAACACTCTTTAAACCATCAAGCCTCCCAAGCATTTTAACTAATTTGTCTTGATCGAATGAGCCTTCCTCTGAAAAGATAGGGGAATCAATAACCACCTTCCTTGCTATAGCACTTCTCTTCAAGCTGACCTTCTCTGATTTTTATTCATCATTTTCAACAATAACATCTTCTACAGATTACTTTAGCTTTAAGCACATTAGAAGAGGAAGCAAATTCTTCCTCTAATGATTTCCTTCTTTTTTTCCTTTCGGTGCCATCTCAATCTTGTTGAATATTTTTCCAACACTTCTACCCCATAATCTGATCATATGTCCCAAACCTTTTTGTATTTACATCTATTAGAATCTTAAGAACTATCTCTACAATGTTCATGCATTCATCTTCTAATACTTCGTAAGCTTATCAACTCATGAATTTCTTGGAATAATAGCTTTAATGAAACAATTGTCCTTGTCTACTAGAAAAGTAATATCATATTTGTATCATTAAAAAAAAATTGTAGGAATATGATTCATCACATTTCTCTCTTCCAGAATATCGAAAAAGAACTTGTGACAAGCAACATCACAATCATCCAAATTATCCAAATATTCTTTAATCTAAGTATTGATCAAAACGTTTGTCCTCCATACTATATTTTTTTATCTAGTTAATGCATTGAGAAAATAGAATACCAAGCACACAATGAGTGATCGATACACAATTTAGATAGATCATAGTCAATATTTTCTTTTACCATCTTATAGGCCATGTATACTTGTTGACCAAAGAGCATACCTTTTCCAACATCAATAATATTGTTGTAGAAGAAGTCAAACCTTCACGATTCTTGTAATACACCTTATATAAAATTCTCATAGTCGCATATCTGACTACCAAGTCAATAATGGTATCAATGTGTAATGCTCTCTTATCAAACACAACACAAGTCAATTTTTTGACTTCATCATTCTTTATAAACTTCAACACAAACACTGTTCTAATTGAGCATTACCAGTCATATCCCTTAGGGACTCTTTTAAATTTTATATGGTTGATCCAATCATAAACAATATCCATGAATTATAGTTAAGACTATCTTAATTATCTCTTCATCATTAAACATGGGAAAATTACTCCAAGCATCCAAACCCTTATGCCTTAAACTAGCATACTTTACCCTAAATCTTTGCACACCATCTACTAGATGAATTATCTTAAAATTATTAAGTTTTTTGTGATCATACTCTTTGAAAGAAAGATGAATGTAACTTAAAATGTCTTGTTTGCATATCACTTTGTCGGGAACAACAAAAATGCACCAATGGTCAGATTGCTCATCACCAAAATAAATGGTCTATATTTAGATTTAGGTCTTGCCTCACTGTTACCACTAATAATATTATAGTTTGCCATCAAAAAATATCTCAAGAGATAAAAATACCTTTGAATAGTTCTTCTTCACTTTTCTTTGTAGTCTAAAGTTCTCCAATTGCATTCGTACAATGAACTTCAAACAAGCAATATATAATCATCAACTAGGGTTTCCTCAAAAAGCTAATACATTGTATACTTGAAGTCTCCAAAAAAAATTCAAACCATCAAACTCTCATAGAATCCACTGAAAATGGATTTCATACTTATATCATGATGAGAACAACCCAACACCAAGCCAAGAGGGGATGAAAGATATGCTTTAAAATCTCCTCCTCAAATACAACTATTTGAGCTAGTTATTAGAAGAAAGGTCCACACTCATAGAAGATGCAAATCCAACCTCAATCTTTTATTCACTCATCACTGGATCTTTTCACCCCTTTCACCTTCATCTTCTCCTTTTCTTCATTGGTATTATTCTACTTTTCTAGAATATTAGATTTTTCAGTTCTGCTTCTATAGTATTTCGCAATGTGACCCATCTTATCACAATAATGACATACTGGACCTCTCTGAGGTTTTCCACCATTAATTTTATTATTTTCAATTTTTATTTTCTTTTGCATTCAAAAACTTTGTGTCCATATGTATTACAAGCATAGCACACCCGATTGAAAGAATGAGAATAAATACTTCTTCATTTAGTAGCCCTATGCCCAAACTTATTACAAGAGTAGCATCTTATGCTAATATGTCGGTTTTTTATTTGAATTTTTCATTCACTAGCTCTATGTCCAAATCCATTACATGAAAATAAATTGGATTAAAAGATGAATACCTAATAGGAGAAGAAGGAACTCTCTGAACATCTCTTGAGTTTTTGAAACTGCGATTTTTTTATATTTGCTATCTTTAACCTTGTCTTTTCCTTTATCCCTTTTTGAACATTCACCTCCTTCAAAGCCAAGTTCACTCTTGTCCATAATTAGTCTCTAAGAATTATGAACAACATCTAACACTTCACTGCCACCTTTGAGTTTTAATCTTTGAATTACTCCTTGAGTTTGACAATTTCTTCTTCAAGATTTGCACATTCTCTAGTTTTCTCATCAATCTTTGTTTCAAATTCATCTATGAATTTCTTTTCTTTATCATGTAGGCTTCTTAAAAATTAAATTTCCTCAACTACCTTTTTATGTTTCTCTCTGCTATCATCTAGGTCTACCAAATAAAATCTCAATTTACCTTCCATGTCGACAATACCATCCACATCATTCCACCCATTCTGATCCATATCATCCATGTTATTCAATTTTTCTTAAAATATAATGTTCAAAATTCAAGATCTACCTGAGTGATTAAGCTGACTCTTTAAGAACCAAGGCTTTGATACTAATTGTTGAAGACTACTAGAAGCTGAGAGGGAGGGTGAGTCAACATTGGATATAAAACCCAAATTGAGTTTGATTCTCACTATGGTTTTTCAAAATTTGAGGTGGAAAACCTAAATTGGGAAAAACCATAGTGAGAATCAAACTCAGAATATATATAATAACTGTTTACAATGACCAATGCTTCTTTTTAAATATATCATTACTCTAGACTTGTTTACTAAGATGCACGACCTTAGGGAAGCAACAAAAGAGGAATTTCTCAACTAAAGATCACTTCTTCAAAACAAGATACAAACTACTCTTACAAAACAATAGGAATAGTAGATCAAACTATATACAAAATAGCATTTGTTAGCATATAGATAATAGTTCACAATGTATACTCATTTTTCTACTATGTACATCTCCAAATCTTCGCACTTCATGATACTACTTTTGCATCTATCAATCACACACCATTTTCTCATTATGTGTCTCTTCTATATTCTAACATAACCAATTTGCTCAATATATATTAGTTAGATCTAGAATAAAATTTTATAAGTCAACCAAAAGAATATAAATGTATCTATAACATCAACCAAAAAATACAACATCCAAAAGGTAAAATGAACGTGTGAGGGTTCACACTAGGTTGGCACGCCTTCCAATCAACATCAAAAACCTTTATGCATAACTACTTAGACCAATACGCACAAACTAGTACAACACTTGATTTGTTAAAAGCCATGCTATCTTATTCTAGACCTAAAGAAATCAATTCACCCCAAAAGAATTAAAACATCTTGATTCGCAACATAGTCACGATGAGAAAAGCAATCCCAACAGAAATCATGATCATATAAGACATATCTGTTACAAACACTCATTTCAAACCACAATAAGTTTCACCAGAGAAAACACTAAAGATAAAAGAATCACTTTTGAACTATTTAGAGAATACTAGAGTTCTGGAAACACATTAAATCATCACCTCATATAATTTAATTAAAACATCGTGAATCTGCAATTAATTTTTTTTAAATAGTATCATAGAAATAGACACCAGGACCAATATCTAGATACACCATGCATTAGCCAAACAGATAAATATCTAGATCACCAACAACAACTAGTTAATATAGAATTGACAAAGATTTGTCATCAATGAAAACAAAGACATCCATGCATACATACATATACATTATACACGTACATGTATACACACACACACACATATATATAAATATACATAGAAAAAGAAATTATGAGTCAATATTCTTGAGTCAAATAGTACTTAAATGGGTAATTTCTCATGTCCCTTTACTCTTATGAACATCACCTCCATAGAAAGAGCGCAAAGTAGATTTCTCAAATAGATGACCTTTCAAATAGTTTGAATATTTTATCCTTATGAAATGACATTCATCTCCTTGCAAAAACTTCTAATTAAATCATTCATACTTGAAAATGATAAATTTAAGAAATCACTCCTTATAAATAACATATCAATAAATTTAACTAAAAACATAATTAAATTTTAAAAATATTGATTTGATTAAAATCAAACTTAAAACTCCAACTACCTTAAAAATCAAAACTACACCTAATTGAAAAGTACAAATCAGGTAATGTGAAAACTACACCTAATTGAAAAGTACAAATCAGGTAATGTGAAAACTACACCTAATTGAAAAGTACAAATCAGGTAATGTGAAAACTCCAAATAGCCTCAAAGACCTTTAATCAAAATTATTTTTTTTTAATGAATAAAACTCAAAATATTACATCAAATTGCCAAGCATGCTTTCAAAATACTAATGTAGTTTTTCAATAATGCCACTTTGTAAATCAATCGTGCCTAACACTACTCGAGAAAATTCCCTTGGAAGGCTTTTACATTACGAGGCGAGAAAAATGCGGAGATAGTACGTCACGTAAAAAACGTGAGTTAGTTCGTCACAGAAAATACGTGGGCAGCAAGAAAACAGTGGTAAGTCGGCGAAAAATGATCCGCTGGATGTGACGATCAACACTTTCTTCATGAGCATAACACTTCATCTTGAGCTGAAAAATTATTTCTCTTTATAATTTTTAAACCCTAACCCTAGAATTTTAAATAGAGGAAGAACCCTAGCCAGTAAAACACATGACGTTCCTTTGGGCCAGCCTTAAACAGCACACGCTAAGCATTGACCGCCTAGGTGACTGTGGGGCCCAGTCCTTTCACTTAGACATTTCATTATTGTCCGTTCCGTTCAAATAAACTTCACCGTTAACTTTCAAATTCAAAATGTTCCCGCCTAGAAGTTTCACCGTACGCAACAGACAGATTTCCATCCATCTCCATTTTTATTTGCAGCGTACTCCATGCCTGTGCAGATCTTCTGAACAGGGTAGACATCCATCAAAACATAACGAAAGGGCATGACTGTAAGAGCTTTGGCAGACATGAATGCAAAAATGTGGAAGCATAGACAAGGCACATGAACTGTTTGACCGGAGGCCTCAAAGAGAGTGCTATGATTGCAGGCTATGCAGAAAATGCGTTTGATTAAAAGCGTTCAGATACTTTCAATCGAAAGCGATCGAACAGATGTAAAAATTTGCCAACATCTCCCAGCCTGTGCGAAAATGGGAGCTTTGGAATAGAGTATGGACATTATGAATAAACGATGTACGAATTTTGTCTGCTGGTGTAGCTGCAATTGTCCTGGTAGACATGTATAAGCTTAGACAATGCACGTGAACCGTTTCACAGAATACCTCAAATAAATATGCTCTCACGGAACAGCCTGAATTTGCTAAAAATAGCTTTAGAAACTTTCAATAAGATGCGATTGGCAGGTGTAAAGTTTGGACGTCAAAATTAGTAGCATTTGATCTACTGTTGGCATTACCCATGGCTAAATTTAGGATTAACTTAGCAAACTTTAAAACTTATTAGTGTTACCAGGGATTAGAATATTTAACTTCTTAATGCTTTGGCAGTGGGGCTTAAAATTTTGTTTTATACAATTATAGTCAACACTGATAATAGTGTGGCTATGTACTAAGAATTATTTGTGATGGTTCTAAGTTGATTAATATTTAATAAATCTTTCAATCTTTTCGAATAAATAATATTCATAACAAATCATTTTAGAAAGTATGAGATTTTAAAAAAAATGTGAAGCTTAAAAGTTAAGAAATTATTTCATTTACATTTGGTCATATGTCCTCTTCAAACTACTCATTATGATATCCTATATCGAGTAGCTACCATTTATTTAAGTGATTCTAGAGTATGACAAAGCTAAACCAAAACTTATATTCAATTGCTCATTTTTTTGAGACCAATAAAGTCATTCCATAAAATTAAGGGTAAAACATATAGCATAAATTAATATTTATTGATTTATATTTAGTTGATGACTCATTTTTTGTCTAAAATTTCGTATCTCATCTTTGGATGTTATATGTGATCACAAAAAATAATTTATCTACAATTTTTAGAAAGAATAAGTTGCACAAATATAAACTAAAAAATACACATTTGAATGTGAATTGTATGTGTAATTATCTTTCTCCAATTTAAAAAAATATTATTTAAAAAGTTTAATAAAAATAGAAAAAAATAAAAGCAATCAAATTATATAAGTATGATTAAGAATGCCAACAAAAAAGATACAAGCAAGTGGCTAATTAATGAGTGATGTATAATAAAATAGATGACCCAACTAACCTATTGAATTCATGTTAAAAGACCCCACTGTTTAGATTGAACCTAAAAATTTGAAGGAGTTGATTAATAAATGGTAGATAGCATTGTGGCTATCTAGTAAGGATTATCCCAAAGGAAGAGAAGAGCTACAGTAAAGGGAGATTTGAGGAGCTGTAAATTTTGAAAACTAAGAATGTCAAGATTAGGCAGGTAAATAATGTAGAGGGAGGGAGGCCTTTGAAAGGCCATGTGACCACAATTTTGTTTGCACGTCCATGTGATTGATTTGGAAATAAAATACTTTTGTTTTTAGTCTGCAATTAGCAATTGAATGGAAATAGAGTCTTTGTTTTATGTTGTGTGTTTTTTAATTTCTAAGTTGGTAGGCAGAGTGGGAGAACCATGTCTTGCATCAATAAGGTTTATTTAAACATAAAAGAAATATAAACTATTTGCAAAGATAAATCTACTGGGAAAATGTAGGTCGCATATTTAGTGTGGCTAATGCTATGTAATGTCCCTTACTAGGAGTAAGCATGTTTCCCATAATTAAACATACTGTTATCATCCCTTATCATTCCTTCATTTAGATTATTGAAAGTAGAGAATCATTAATTATTCTTAATACAATTAAGAATTATTAAATTTAGACCTATCCTTACTTCTTTCCTAACCTTGAAGGAGGATGAGGATTTGTTGTCATAGGGCACTTGGAAACTAGTCTACAAGTAGGCTCCCTCAAGGTATTAGGAATTCGTCCATACCCATCTTGGGATTACCTATCTTGTGAAGATTTACTCCGCCTCTCCCTACACACACCAACCTATCTTCTTGAAGGAAATAACGAATTATTAAATACCATACCATTAATATAATAATATTTCATTTATTATGAATGCATATATACATAAATACAATTAAGTATAAATCTAATCTCCCTATTATTAACAAATGAAAATCTTATTGACAATACTTCTTTATACATCTTGATACTCAAATAAATATAATAATTTATGTTATAGTTATATATATTTGATCATTATTCCTAATAGATTGCAAACATAACATATCATAAATGTAAATAAGAATATGATCATAAGTAAGATACAATATACCAGTATGTTGTTATGATAATGATAGTATTTAAGTTTGATTTCTTCTTTGATGCGAACTCAACGTCTTTTTCTCTAATCTCCTTTAATGCTTGACAATAGTTGTTATTATAAACTGAAGGTATATTTATCTGAGTTCCTTTTTATGATTCCCTCTTCTTAAATGTATAATCATTATATATCCTTGAAGTCGATATGTAGAGTCATCCTTGCTTACAAAGGAGGTGGTCATGTTTCATAATGAGGTGTCTCTTTCTTACCAGTTTTTGTCCCTTCAAGTCTTTCATTAAATTGTTAATTATTATTAATCCAATTATATCAATTTCATAATCATTCCCCTTTACTCAATTTTATTCCATTATTATTGTCAATATGGTGATCACTTCTTTTGCTAAATGAAATTATTTCTTTATTAATACCCTAATCACAATCTCATGACATCATTCATTGTGTCAATGTTTAGTAAATTAATGTTTATTTCTTCCTAATAGACCATTGATCCTATGCTCCTTCATTTGTCTATTTCAGTCTTACTAATCTTAATTGCTATTGTAATCATATATTAGATCATTATCATAATGGTATCATTTCTTATAACACTTGCTGATATAATTACATGAGGTCAAGCTTGTTTTTTTAATTAGTTCCTTAATCATGTGTATGCATCTCATCTTATCAATGAGTATATATCACTCTAGCTATAGGTTTTGAATCAAGTGCTTAATATTTGATGGAGCAGTATCACTATTTTTTTTTTTTCTATTTACTTGTCTAACAGAGGTTATTAAAAATTATGAAATCTTAAAATTAAGATAATTTTGTAAGTTTGTCACCTAGTCAGCATCCTACTGGTGTTGGCAGTCCCACTAAGGGGATTCCTCATGCTCCCCCTTGTGTTGGTGTTCCAAATGATAGTATTTTGTGGATTTTTGTTCATCAATAAAGGAAAGATCACTCTTCCTCTTCTTCCCAAACTCTTCCTCGAGTTGTGGGTGAAACTTCCACCCACCCTTGATGTGGATTATTAGTTTCTCTACTTATGTGTTGTAAGTGGGTTTATTTGGCCATTGTTGTCAGAGGTTTGTTCTTGATCAATTTTTTGTATCCTTTTTGGCTTGTCTTTGTATAGGGTCAACACCCTTAGTTGTTGCTTTATTATTCAAAAACATCTCTAAAATCAAATATTAGATAATTCATTCTACTAACCCCATCAATATCACCATTCTATAAGAGAATTATCATAATATGATTTCTTAAATGATATCATCAAATAGTATTAGCTCATAGATGTATTACAAATGAAATGTTACTAATATTAATTATTTCTTTTCTAATTTTTTACCACTTTTTCAAGGGTGCACTATAATTTATTTTCTTAATAATGAAAGCAAGAAATTGAATGTAGAGCATCTAGACACTATATAAAATAGACACCAAACCAATAAAACTATGACATGCAAGGCAGTCATTTATACCTCACACATAGGCCATAAAACATTAGAGCCATTGTAACATAGGAATGATAAAGCATATTGTCTAGATCAAAACCATATTTGATTGTGTCTATTTTTTTTCTTTTCTTTTCATAATAATTTATTGTTCTTTATTTCACTCATCATTAGGAGCTATAAGAGGTAGTTAGGATCTTTCATATTTCTAAGAGATGTGGCCCAAAATAACCCCCATAGAAGGTGAATTTGATTCACATTTAATAAGGGATGAATCTTTCTACATAGTAGGAGGTTATAACAAATTTTCTTATAGTTCAATGATATAGAGTTAGCATTCAAACCATCAAGTAACTCAAAGAAGGAAATAATAGACTATTAATAATACAATTTGGGGGAACAACATCTTTTCCCCATTAATTTTGACTATCTAATTTTCATCTATACTTGTGCATTTTATATTAATTTGAACTAAAATCTAACACTTCTAGTAATGCAATAGCATACCATTAGAATAAATACCATGTTTAGGTATGGTCTACTACTTTCAAAGAAATGTCAATGTAAAACTCATACAAAATATCAAAATCAACAAGGATGCAAGCAAATTTTTTATGTGTTAATTAGATGTATTTATGTTTGTAACAAGGAAGCATCCCAATAAATTAACAATTTCTTGAAACCATGAATAAATCCAAAACTAAAAAGGGAGATTTAAAAGTTGAACCTAAATATGCAAACAATAAAAGAATTCATACTATGATTGAAATCGAACTAACATAGATTGTACACAAAAAAATATTATTTGTATATAAAAAAAAAATCTATAAAGGACTACATCCAACCTTTGATAGAATTAAAAAACATGAAATTTCTAGTTTATCTTTAGTAAGGGAGCACTGAGTTTTAAATAAATATTTATATTAATAAAAAATGGTATGTTAGTAGCTATAAAAACAATAGATTAAGTAAATAAACAAATTATATTCTCAAAACTCTTTATGACCAACAATGAAAATTGAGGAAGTACAAGTGTGTGAGGATTAATCTTTATTTTGGGTGATGCTTGCAATAAACCTAGTTTGAAAGGTTTATTTTTTTAATTTAATAATACTTAATAGTTATTAATAATAATAAATGTATATATTTTAAAATATAAAGCACATATATTTTAAATAATATAATTTATAATAAATTATAAAAAATCTCATATTTCATTACATTACTGAGAAAACTATTTACAATTATCCTCTAATTCTTCCAGATTCCAAAAATAAAAAATAAATAAAAACACTAGACAACAAAATTTAAAATAAATTTACCAAGCTTTCTTTATATGCAAAAGAAGGGAGGAACATAGAAAAACTTACATTTCACGTTTCTTGTCTATGCTCACACATTTTGCATATATGTCTGCAACGACATTTTTGCCTATATCTTCTTTAAAATAACTCTTCCATTTATTGGGTGATGGATGTCTATACCCTGTTCCATAGCTCCCATTTTCACACTAGCTGTGAGGATATTGACAAGGTTTTCTCACTGCCAATAGCATTTGCTTGAAAGTGTTTTAAATGCTTTTCAAAAGACGCATTTTGTGTACATCCTCCAATCATACGAGATAAAGATCATAGTCCGATTCCATGTGATGGCAGCAAGATGCTCCCATTTGCAGCAAGCTGTCATCAAACATTTATGAACATCCACCAAAATTTGGGCGGGATAAATGTTTAAATTTGAAAGTTCACAGAAACGGAAACAGAAACGGACAGAAGCAGAATTTAACAAAGGTAATGGGCCCACAATTGCCATGTAAGCAAGGTCAAAGGCTTAGTGTGTGATGTTTAAGCTGTCCCGTTCCTTTGCTGCAGTGTGGTCTGTTATGGAGGAAGATGAAGGTGTCCCAAAATGCAGCAACCAGGTGCAAATCTCCATATTTTTTATTCTGTTTTATTTTGGGTTTTTAATTGTTATATAATTTTATTTTTCAAGTGTGGTTTAATGATTTATTTATTTTTATCTTGGATAGTTGCATTGGATATGTATTTTGTATGTATTTATTTCAAAATATACCTGATCTTATTTTAAAGGTATTTAAATTTATTTGTTTTAAAAATATTTTTGATGATAGGCATTTGTTCTTTAGATTTCTTTTCCATCAAAATTTTCCTCATTTTTTCAGCAAAGAGAATCTTCAAGATGTGAGAACAACATTGTAACTCTTCTTAGGAAAGGATTGATCACTTCAAGTCTTAAGAAGATATAATCTATAGTCACATAAACCTGTCCACTTAATTAAATGAATATTTACTATTTATTTGATTATTTAACCATCAGTCATCAATTAATTAAATTAATATTTAATTAATTCATCTTCAACCCTTAAACTACCCCCACTTGCATTTTTCTACAAATGCAAGTTGCACCTATTTTGTTGAAATAATGAATTTTATTTTAATTAAAATCCTATTTTCCCTCACCCACCAAACCCACTTGCATCCTAAATCCTCTTCTAGACTCTTTTAACTACTTTCTAAATTCTTCTAAACCATTCATAATTAGCCTAATCCATTTCCTATATATTGTCACATTCCTAAGCCATTCATAATTAGCATAATCCATTTCCTATATATTGTCACATTCTTAAGCAACTTGAAGTCACTTCTCAAAGCCTCAAAGTCTTTGAAAAGTATTAAATGCTTTATGTCTCCATCAAGTTAACCCCTAAAGTCTTCCAAACCATTAATGGCTCTTACATGACCATTTATGGCTCTTATATAACCATTAATGGTTAACTCAACTCACCCACATGGTTAGAGACTTTCCCTCTAACTCAACCCTCATTTGACTCATGGGTCTCTTAAAGCATTCATTGCTTTGACCATGGTTAGATGTGCAATTACCTAAGTGTCTCATATGCTAATTACAATGAATTCATTATCCTAAGTCAACTTATATAAAGTGTAATTATGAGACATAATTTAAATACTAACATCATTGAGCTTATCTAGAGCCACCTCCAAGTTCATAATTTTTTTTTCATGTTCATTCTTCATGGCCTTTACATCAGTCACTAGCTTCTTGCTAAGGTCAAATAGTTTGTTTGTGCTGTTTGAGGATAGGGAATTTAATGTGCTCTATCCAGCAATAAGATTATTAATCTTGCATTTCAACTCATAAAATCTCTGCAACTACCCAATTAAAGAAACTAGTTTGACCATCCATGGCCACCTTCACAAAATTTCTCACCAACCCTAGTATCCACCATAGAAGAGATTGTATCTTTATCCAAAGGGATAGCCTTATCCAATTCAATGGGGTTTTGAAAATGGAAATCTAGGTTTGGTTGGTCCTCATCAAGACCCCTGGGAGGAAAACAACTATTTGTATTTCCATGCACTTTCTTCTTGGAAGATTTGGTTCCTTATGAAGCCTCTTGGGGCGGGTTTATTTTCACACCTGAGGTAGAGCCCAACTCAAAATTATTTTTATTACCATCAGATAATAGGGTCATGGGGGCCTTTCCCTTTTTGGCAAAGCTAGGGCTGATGGAATTTGGTACAAACTCATTAGAAGGGGCATAATCGGAGTCACCCTCATTAGAAGGGGCAATTGAATCTTTGGCTCAGTGTTGGAACAGTCTTCCAGAGGACCTAAAGTAGGATGAACCCCATTCATTGCCCAATTATCATGCAGCCACACAAAGAGCTCCTAGGTATATCCACTTGAGCAAGACAAAAAGCAATAATTGGCTACCTTTGATATTTCAGCCACCTATCCTTATGTGGCCATTGATGGGATACAGAGCTACAGATAAACCTTATGATGAGGCCGCGGAAGAAGCCAGGTGGGTTAGGCTGGAAAAGATAAAAGGATTTTATTGGAACCTAGCTACAGGAGGCACAGAACAAGGTGCCATAGGTGATTTACGATTCAGTGCCCGAGTAAGAAATTTTCCTCTGGATGGAGGACCAGCAAGACATTAAGTTGGGGCGTAAATGATGAGCTAAAATAATAGCTCTTTTATTTCTATGACTAATAAGTTTTTCCTCTCTTTTAGGTTGCATATTGGGACAGTGTTTAAGTCATGTAATGTATCAGAGTTTTGATTATATGCATTCTAAATGATAGCCAAACTTGTTGAACCTTGTATTGTTTTGACTTAATATTAATGTAGCTATGCGGATTATTATAGGTAACATCATGTATGGATGTATAAATTTTATGATTAATGGAAATAGATGTATATGTATGATTGTGTGTTCTAACCTTTAATGCAGGAGTAAATAATTTGTTGCAGAAGTGGTTGTTTTAAGCTAGATGGAGAATCACGTCATGAAAACAATTAGAGACATTTCAGGGTAGCTGAACATTTAAAATAGTAGATAAGATGATGTGCAAAAGAATTGGAAAAGGAATAGCAAGGAGATACCAGATTCATTTATGTTTTTCTCCAGCAAGCATCAATCTAGTAACCATTGCCATGCTATATTCTTGGATGCAGTTTAGTTGAGTTCCACGTTTATTTATTACAACAATATTAAGTCAAAAGATTTTCTAGAATTAGGAGCATTTCTCTTATCTCATGTATTGTATCGAATTTTGGAAATAATGAATGAAAGCTATGTTATTTTGAGCATATAGAATCATATTTGAAGTTTGGATACACTCATCCAAGCGGGCCCACTTGGTGAGTATTCATGTGTGATTGTTAGATTAAGTTTCCTTTTTGTTTTAGTAGATGTTCTAGCAACTGACTGTTCATGCAACTATTGGAGCCAGATCCTGTGATTGTTCTTGCAACCAAAGAAGACAGAGTAATTCATGTTTGTCATCTCTAAACTTAGTTAACAGTTATTTAGTTACAATCTTCTATTAATATTAAGATTTCTTATATCCATTCAACTGTCATATTTTTGCTTGTTTATTTTAGATAGAATTAGTTGTTGCAGTAGTGCAGAATGACTATCACAGGAACTTAGTGCATATACAATGCAGACCCATTTCAGGTAATACGTCCCTAGGTTGAAAAGTAAATGAAATTTAGTCATGAAGATGATAGATACTAAGAATGGATTACAAATGTTTGAGTTAAGACTTTAACTCTAGTTATTGTTCTTATTGACCAGGAAAACAAGCATCATCGACAACATTCTTGGTAGGGGACCAATTTGATCCTATGGTTTCAAAGGATTATGATTCCTTAGAGGAAATAAAATTAGACTTTGAATCCTCAACAATTTTCATGTCCTCTTGAACCTCAATCGATGGTTCCTCAACAAGGTTCTCTTTAGAAGTAGCAATGGCTCCAAACTTGGCCATGCAAGTAGGATTGTTTCCAGTGGGCAATTTAGGGCTTCAATGGAAGACTTTTGCATAGTCAGATGAGGTGAAAATAAGGTCAACATATAATTTGGGATCATATGTGGATCCAATTTCAATAGCAGGTACCCTACTTGAGGTCTTTCAGTCCAAATGAAAATAATATAGCCTATGAATAAGCCCCTAATGTAAGGGGATTTCCTTTAGTAATAGCCCTAGAAATAGATTGAATCAGGGAAGATAAAACACAATAAGGGAAATTCACTCTTACCCCATGGCATAGATGGTTTAGGATAGAGAAGAGTTGAAGGTGAAATCTCTTCTTCCTCTGATCAAGTATGAAATAGAGCATAGCAACCTCCTTCTAAATACCTAGGAGCTCCTCACAATTGTATCCACTTTGCAATTTGGAGACCACTTGAACAAGTTGAAAAAACTAGTCAAAATCCTCCTTGTAATTTCCCTTAGGATTTTTAGGGAAGGCAATGTTGTCCAAAAACCAACCAGTAAATTTTTCTATGTTCTCCTCAGAAACAACCAAATTAACACTTTCAAGATTCATAGTTTCATTGTTCTAGGCTTGAACAAAATCCATAGAGAGTTTGGGGTCATCTCTAGTCATTTCCCTCCACATACGAGTTCATACTTCCCTAGACAACCTTGATCCATAGTTTGTCATTATTTTGAACTTGGAACACTCATCTGGTTCAATCTGATTTAAATCTCCTCACATCTTTTTACACCTAGAGGTCACAATGTGAAAGTGATGGGTCTGAAAATGACAGTGGTGGTTACCAGTAGAAATAAAATCTCATTTCCTTAACCAACTTGGAAAGGCAAGGGCAAAAATACAAAATAATAAAAAAGTAGCCTTGGGATTACAAATCATTAATGGGCGTGTCATTCAAAATCATGGCATGAGCTTCAAAAGGTAGTTTGTGCCCAGTCTAGTTAATTTATCTACCACCCCATTCCCCTCACATTGCATGTAGAAAAATATAGCTTCATGAAATGTAAGATGGAGGGTGCGACACTTGGATATGAGAGGAACAACTTTCCAGTCTAGCCTAGCATCTTGATTTAGCATCATAATGGTATTATGAGAGTCACCTTCCACAATGAGTTTAGAGATGTCCATCTGTCTTGCCACGTCAAGTTCGTGAAACAAGGTTGCCGCTTCTGCCACGTTGGAGGTTTGGACACCCTATGTGAGGATTAGGTGACCATATGGATCCCTTATCACACCACCCACCCTCACTTGACCCAAGTTACTACAAGAATAACCATCAAAGTTCAACCTTAGCCATCTAGTGATAGGGGGTCCATTTAATAGCATTTCTAAAGCCAATCGGAGGGGCCAAGAATTTAGAAAGAGTAGGTTTCATTTCCCAGGAGCTAGAAATCGCCCAATCCAAAGGAATGAAGAGGTGAGAATGGGTATGTTTCAAAAAATAGCTCAAATTTTCTTAAACATTTGAAATAATTCTTTTGGATAGGTTGAGAATATAAGTTTAAGTTGCAACCTTGCAATCTATTGATATTGAGAGCACATATCTAAATTGATAATGGTTCAAGTCTAATTTTTTAGGAAAATTTATTTTGTAACTAAGTTTTTGGATAGTGTGATCCTACTCTAATCCCTTATTTATTTTCCTTTAGGAGGGTTTGAACTAGGGTGGATTGTATAACTAAAGAACATATTTTCAATCACATAATTGTACTCAATCAATTGAATTGCACTACTTTTATTTTTCTAATATTAACATTTTAATAATACTAACTTTATTTTTTAATGTAATATTAACACTTGTATTGTTGTGAAATGAAACACACAAACACACACACACACACACATATCTATATGTATGTATGCATGTATATGTGTTTGTATGTATATACATACATATATATACACACATATATACATATATACATATGTATATACACATACATCACATTCATATACACATACTGATATGAATTATTTTGCTAATTCAAGGGACGATACCCAAAGAAGAATCGGTGGTATTGTAAACACATAATAAATCATGTGAAAGCTTCATTTCATTCAAAATATATTAAAAAAATAATATAATTTTGGACAAACTTGTGAAAGAGTTGTATGTCCTTGAATCTATCCAATTTGGACAAAATCATGGTAGAGGTGTATGTCTGAGTCCATACAAGTTAGGAAAACTTGTGAAGGAGTTGAATGCCTGTGGACTCCATGAGAGCTGATACAAATTGGCTAACTCGATAGACGAGATGTATATCACAAACTCGTCCTAAGATTTGTATGCCTGTAACTCTATCTATTAAGTTCAAATTGAACTTATTTATAAGCTTTCAAAGAAGTTGAACAAACACTACATTTATGTCCCCATGAGAAATCGAAGAGACAATCCAATATTCAAAGGTTATTAAATTTATGTGAGGACAAAAATTGATTAAAATTAAAAAATATTTCATTTAATTGAATACTCTGACTTATTGTGATCATTCCTCCCCTCTTGAAAGGCAATGGGCCCCATTTCTCGATCATCTTCCAAATAACATTCAACCATTCACATTGAAAGTGCTAGTCAATATGTTGAGTTCAAGGTTGAGATTGCAGAGGCATTTATTTTAGTGTTAACACTTTCAATTTTGTAGGAAGTTATCCTTGTCTGTTGTTTCTTCTTTCACTAACACCTCGTGGGCATCTCCATCAACTATCTCTACATATGACTCATTTGTCATTCTGGTTAGTGGTTATGACTTCTGCATTGGTAAGATCGGTATTGATTTTGGAGAAATTCGATACCCGTAACACAAATTCATTTACTATAAATTTGAAGTTGCATCATCACAGAGGAGGTGAAGGGTTTGAATCTGAGGTGATGGCAGAGTGAGTCATGAGAATAATCTTTTCCTCCATATGTATCAGACCTTAAGTGAAGGTCATTATATTTTCCAAAGAAGAGGAAAACTATTGGTGAGCTCTGTCTGAACACCGAAGCTATGCATGTTGGTCGAAGGATGTGAACACAAATCTATGAAGAATCCCTTTTTTGGAGAATCACCAAGAAACCCCAAGAGCTCACTTTTAACTATTCTGAGTCCATGACTAGGGTATTTGTCATTTTGAGCCAAACGTCTTAATATCATTTTTATTTTATTCTACTATTGAGGAAATTGAAACCAATTAGAGTCTGAGCTTAGGAAAACTTCAGTTTTGTTCTCTATACGCTACATCGGATTATTTTTTCTTCTCTCTGCTATGGCTCTAGCACTTCAACTTCTATCCAAGCCTTGTTGCCACATCTGTCAACTATCTATTTATAGAAAATGAAGCATCGTTAAAGAACCTTCTTTTCTTTTCCATGCACTCTTTCCACATGAATCTATGATTGTTGTTCATTATGACGCATCATATTATTTTATTCAGATTCTAGTCAACAGCCAAAGCCATGTTGAAGTAAACAACATCCAAGGAAATCTTATCTTGATGGCGGCAACACTTGAGAAATTTCTTATGCGTGAAGCTTTCTCGACCATGGATTCATTCTTGAGAATTTACAATTATAGTAATCCTCTATATGATTCATACCATTGCATCCATCTTAAGTTGAAACACTATGGAACTACTTATCAACATAAGGATACTAAATATATTGCTTGCTTGTAGATGCACCTAAAATGATAAAAAATGACTCTATAGATGAACCTAAAATAATCAAACCTGACTCTAATACCACTGATATGAATTATTTGGCTAATTCAGGGGATAATACCCAAAGAAGAATTGGCGGTATCGTAAACACATAATAAATCATGTGAAAGCTTCATTTCATTCAAAATATGTAAAAAAAATTATATAATTTTGGACAAACTAGTAAAAGAGTTTTATGTCCTTGAATCTATCCAATTCAGACAAACTTGTGGTAGAGATGTATGCCCGAGTCCATATAAGTTAGGCAAAATCGTGAAGGAGTTGTATGTTTGTGGACTGCATGAGAGCTAATACAAATTGGCTACCTCGATAGATGAGATTTATATCACAAACTCATCCTAAGACTTTTGTGCCTGTAACTATATCTATTGAATTCAAATTGAACTTATTTATAAGCTTTTAAAGAAGTTGAACAACAACTACATTTATGTCCTCATGAGAAAACAAAGATACAATGCAATATGGATAGGTTATTACATTTATGTGAGGACAAAAATTGATTAAAGATTAAAATATTTTATTTAATTGAATACTTTGACTTATCTCTGATCATTCATTCCCTCTTGAAAGGCAATGGGCCCCATTGCTCAATCATTTTCCAAATAAAATTCTTTCATGCAAATTGAAAGTGCTAATCAATATGTTGAGGTGCAGGTTGAGAATGCAAAGGCATTTATTTTAGTGTTGGTACTTCAAATTCTTTAGGAAGCTATCCTTGTCTGTTGTTTCTTCTTTCACTAACATCTCGTGGGCATCTCCATTGACTATCTCTACATATGATTCATTTATCATTCTGGAGAGCGGTTATGAGTTCTGCATTGGTGAGATCGGTGTTGATATTGGAGGAGGAATTATATACCTCTAACACACCTTTATTTACTATAAATTTGAAGCCACATCATCACAGAGGAGTTGAAGGGTTTGAATTTGAGGTGATAGCAAAGAGAATCATGAGACTAATCGTTTCCTCCATATGCATCGAACCTTAAGTGAAGGCCTTTATAGTTTCCAAAGAAGAGGACAACTATTGGCAGGCTCTTGCTAAACACCAAAGCTATGCATGTTGGTCAAAGGATGTGAACACAAAGCAATGAAGAATCCCTTTCTAGAGAATCACCAAGAAATCCCAAGATCTCACTTTTAACTATTTTGAGTCCATGACTAGGGTATTTGTCATTTTATGCTAGATGTCTTAATAGCATCTTTATTTTGTTCTACTATTGAGGAAATTGAAACCAATTAGAGTCTGAGCTTAAGAAAATTTTCGTTTTGTTGTCTACACACTGCACCAAATTATTTTTCTCTTCTCTATACTATGGCTCTAGTACTTCAGCTTCCATCCGAATCTTGTTGCCACATCTGTCAACTATCTATTTATAGAAGATGAAGCATCGTAAAAGAACCTTCTTTTCTTTTCCATGCACTCTTTCCACATGAATCTATGATTGGTCTCCATTATGACCCATTAAATTATTTTATTTAGATTCCAGTCAACAACCAAAGCCATGTTGAAGAAAACCACCTCCAAGGAAATCTTTTCTTGATGGTGGCAACACTTGAGCAATTGCTTATGCATGAAGCTTTCTCGACCCTGGATTCATTCTTGAGAATTCACAATTATAGTAATATCCTATATGATTCATACCATTGCATCCATCAAGTAAGCTGAAAAACTATAGAACTACTTATCAATGTAAGGATTCTAAATATATTGCTTGCTTGTAGATGCACCTAAAATGATCGAACCTGGTTCTGATACGACTGATCTAAACTATTTGCTAATTCAGGAGATAATACCCAAAGAAGAATTGGTGGTATTGTAATCACATAATAAATCATGTGAAAGCTTCATTTTATTCAAAATATGTGAAAAAAATCATATAATTTTGGACAAACTCATGAAAGAGTTGTATGTCCTTGAATCTATCAAATTTGGAAAAACTTGAGGTAGAGATCTATGCCTAAGTCCATACAAGTTAGGCAAAATCGTGAAGGAGTTATATGTCTATGGACTCCATAAGAGATGATACAAATTGGCTAACTTGATAGACGATATATATATCACAAACACGTCCCAAGAGTTGCATGCATGTAACTCTATCTATTGAATTTAAATTGAACTTATTTATAAGCTTTCAAAGAAGTTGAACAACCACTACATTTATGTGCTCATGAGAAATCAAAGAGACAATACAATATTGAGAGGTTATTACATTTATGTGTGGACAAAAATTGTTTAAAGATTAAAATGTTTTATTTAATTGAATACTTTATCTCTGATCATCCCTCCCCTCTTGAAAGGCAATGGGCCCCATTGCTCTATCATCTTCCACATAACATTCTACCATGCAAATTGAAAGTGCTAGTTAGTATGTTGAGGTGAAGGTTGAGATTGCAGAGGCATTTGTTTTAGTGTTGGCACTTCGAATTCTTTAGGAATTCATCCTTGTCTATTGTTTCTTCTTTCACTGGCATGGGTCATTGGCATCTCCATCGACTATCTCTACATATGACTCATTTGTCATTTTGGAGGGCGGTTATGAGTTCTACATTGGTGAGATGGGTGTTGATTTTAGAGGAGGAATTAGATACCTCTAAGACACCTTCATTTACTATAAATTTGAAGCTGCATCATCCTAGAGAAGTTGAGGTGATGGCAAAGTGAATCATGAGTCTAATCTTTTCCTCCATATGCATCAGACCTTAACTGAAGGCCATTATATTTTCCAAAGGAGCGGACAACTATTGGCACACTCTTCCTGAACATTGAAGCTATGAATGTTGGTCTAAGGATGTGAACACAAAGCTATGAAGAATCCCTTTATGGAGAATCCCCAAGAAATCCCAAGAGCTTACTTTTAACTATTTTGAGTCCATGACTAGGGTATTTGTCAGTTTGAGCTAGATGTCTTAATAGCATTTTTATTTTGTTCTACTATTGAGGAAATTGAGACCAATTAGAGTCTGAGATTAAGAAAACTTCAGTTTTGTTCTCTACACACCATACCAGATTATTTTTCACTTCTCTCTACTATGGCTCTAGCACTTCAGCTTCCACCCGAGCCTGGTTGCCACTTCTGTCAACTATCTATTTATAGAAGATGAAGCATCATTAAAGAACCTTCTCTTTCTTTTCCATACACTCTTTCCTCACCATTCTATGATTATTGTCCATTATGACCCATCACATTATTTTATTCAGATTTCAATCAACAGCCAAAGCCATGTTGAACAAAACCACCTCCAAGGAACTATTTTCTTGATGATGGTGACACTTGAGCAATTTCTTATGCATGAAGCTTTCTCAACCATAGATTTATTCTTAAGAATTCACAATTATAGTAATCTCCTATATGATTCATACCATTGCATCCATCTTAAGTTGAAACCGTACAAAACTGCTTATCAACATAAGGATACTAAATATATTTCTTTCTTGTAGATGCACCTAAAATGATTGAAAATAGTTCTGTAGATGCACATAAAATGATCGAACCTTGTTGTGATACCACTGATCTGAATTAGTTTATTAATTTAGGGGATAATAGCCAAAGAAGAATTGACGGTATTGTAAACACATAATAAATCATGTGAAAGCTTTATTTCCTTCAAAATACGTAAAGAAAAATCATATAATTTTGGACAAACTCGTGAAAGAGCTGCATGTCCTTGAATCTATCCAATTTGGACAAACTTGTGGTAGAGATGTATGCCTGATTCCATACAAGTTAGGAAAAATCGTGAAGGATTTGTATGCTTGTGGACTCCATGAGAGTTGATACAAATTGGCTAACTCGACAGACAAGATATATATCACAAACTCATCCTAAGAGTTGTATGCATGTAACTCTATATTTTGAATTCGAATTGAACTTATTTATAAGCTTTCAAAGAAGTTGAAGAGCCACTACATTTATTTCCTCATGAGAAATTGAAGAGATAATCCAATATTGAAAGGTTATTACATTTATATGAGGACAAAAATTGATTAAAGATTAAAATATTTCATTTAATTTAATACTCTTATCTCTGATCACATACACATACACATAGAGATGTAAAGTACCATCACTTCTTAAAAAAAAATTAAATGGAATAACAAGTTAAGTAGATTGGATTTTGAAGGAAATTCTATGATTCACATCTAAAATTCCTTTATCCCTATGACCATCACCTCAGCGCCAAGTCAATTTTTCATATAGATGACCTTTCAAATAGTTTGAATATTCTACCCTTATGAGAGGACCATCATTTCATTGCATTGCAAAATCTACTAATTGAACCATTCATATTTTAAAAAGATAAATTTAACAAACCACTCCTCATAAAATACACATCAATAAATTTAACTAAAAACACACTTGAATTTTTATAAAATATTTATTAAGTTAAAATTAAACTTAATAAAATGAGATGCTTCATAAAATTGGTATTCGTGGGCCCAAGCCTTGGTGGAAAGATTGGAAATGGTACCCAGATACTCCTTTGAGAAACTAGAAGCCTCGGCTTGGTTACAGGTGGCTGTCGCCTCACTTTCCCATGATCCAGAGTCTGAATTAGAGGTGGTTACTTCAATCTCCTTAGCCTGTTTGGCGTAAAAGATTTGCCAACACTTGGTCTGCAAGTGTTGAGCCGAAGCTCACCCATTTTGCCTGGTGTATTCTTTTCCAAGGCTTGCCTGTGGGCTCTCGGCTTGTTCATTTGGGGGTTCCGGACCCTCGGTGCCCATTTTGTGGGTAGTCTGAAACTTTTAAGCATCTCTTTCAGTTTTGCCCTAGGCCCAGCAGTATTGGAACTAGATACATGATTTTTTTTGGCCATTTCGATCGGAGCCATTCTCTTGGCACATGATTCTGCTGGGGGATTCACCCAGATTCCCAGCTAAATATACCCAGCTTTGGCACACTTTCAGGGTGGAAATCCTCTTTACCATTTGGAAAGATAGAAATGCCTGCATATTTGCTCATTCTCATTCTCAAATGGATTATCAGATTTCTATGTATTCTAAAGCTACTATTTGCTCTAATGTATTATTTAGATACAAGTGCAAGCCAATAAAGTGGCGCTTGAAGTGGCTCACCTCCAGGTCCTCCTAGACCATTGGGGCAATGCCCCGTGCACTGTGGCTTGGGTCCCTGACTCGCCCTCCTCCTCCCACCACTGGTCGCCCTCTTAGGGACGACGGCAGAGGGGCTCCGTGCGCCCCCGCTCTCAACCTCCGCCTCGGCACGACTCCCGCCCCCCTCAGCGCGCTCTCTCTCCTCTGCCGCGGGCTAGCCAGGGGTGGTTTTCTGGTGGGCCATCGGGGAGTGGGGGTGGTTGGCCCTCTGATGATGCTCCTGCTCCTAGTACTGCTTCTGGTTCGGGTTGGCCAGATTTGGATAAAGTCTTTCCGTGGCTGGCCCTTGCAATCTCGCCCTGGCACAAGGAAGAAATCAAAGAAAAAGAAGATAATGATGGTTGGGCTCCTCCTGACGTCAATCCTGACCCTGCTGATGTATGGGGAAAGAGGGATGACAGAGACCCTCCTGGCTCTGCTGGCACTACCTTGGCTGCTTGATGGCCTTTTTTTAATGTTTGTTATCTTAGATTTCTGGGCTTGGCCCATGACTTTCTAATTTTTTGGGCTCTGCCCATGTGACTTTCGGGGTGTGCTTTCTTACCACCCAACTCTTTTTTTGTGAATATGTATTTAATCTCTTTATTAATATAGATTAGAGACTTATTCATCAAAACAAAAATTAAACTTGAAACTCGAACTATTTTTAAAAAATTGAAATTAAAATTAATTATATTTATTAGATAGAGCTCAAAATATTAGATTATAGTGCGAAGCATACTTGAACAATACTATAATTTTTAATTCATTGTCCACTTTGTATATCAATAGTGCCACACATTATTAGAATCTTCTTTTCCTGGGAGGGCCTTTACATAACGAGGCGAGAATATACTTTTGGGAGGCTTATAATAATATATAAAATATCCACATTTATAAGATCTACAAATTTTGTCATAAAATAAAGTCTCTTCGCCATAACCAAACCCTGCACCAAAACGTGAGCAGAGGCAAGGAATAACTGCGAACAGAAAAAACGAATGCTCGTCGTGAGAAAAACGTGATCCAAATTTTTTTTAAAAATCGGTAGAAAATTATCCTATGCTAACCCTAGAATTTTTCAATAAAGGGGGAATGCTAAGGCGTGTAAACCCTTAAAAGCCTTGTTCCTTTTGCTAGTGGAAAAAATAACTAGAAAATAGGTATTGGCTGGCATGACTCTAAAACTGGTATAGAGAGGTGAAGATCGATAAATTTGCATATAAGAGCATGATTGCACCAATATTCAACATCCTCTGAAATTTTCTCAGGTTGAATAACCAGAACTGGACAATCTTAGGATCTCTCCAAACAATCATTCACCTTTTTCATGTGAAAAGGCTCTTTCGAAGAAGAGACTCCTGCCTCTGATTGGGAATGACCAATGTGTTTCTTTCTACATGCATGCATCAAATGAGACAGATCTGTCATATCCAGATCTCCAGAGACCATCTGAGAAGAGGATGATCCTCTATTCTCCATGTATCCAGAGAAAATACCAAAAGAAGAAAAATAAGGATGGAAAACCCAACCCCAAAACCCTACACACCCCAACAGCAACCTAGGGTAGAAGAAACACAAAAATTGATTAAAGATTAAAATATTTCATTAATTGAATACTCTAAGTTATCTTTGATCACATACACATACACATAGAGATGTAAAATACAATCACTTCTTAAAAAAAATTAAATGGAATAACAAGTTAAGTAGATTGGATTTTGAAGGAAATTCTATGATTCACATCTAATATTCCTTTACCCCTATGACCATCACCTCAGTGCCAAGTCGATTTTTCATATAGATGACCTTTCAAATAGTTTGAATATTCTACCCTTATGAGATGACCATCATTTCATTGCAAAATCTACTAATTGAACCATTCATATTTAAAAAGAATAAATTTAACAAATCACTTTTCATAAAATACACATCAATTAATTTAACTAGAAACACACTTGAATTTTTATAAAATATTTATTGAGTTAAAATTAAAATTTGAACTCAAACTATTTTTAAAAAATTGTAATTAAAATTAATTATATTTATTAGATAGAGCTCAAAATATTAGATTATAGTGCCAAGCATACTTGAACAATACTATAGTTTTTAATTCATTGTGCACTTTGTATATCAATAGTGCCACACATTATTACAATCTTCTTTTCCTTGGAGGGCTTTTACATAACGAGGCGAGAATATGCTTTTGAGAGGCTTATAATAATACAAAAAATATCCACATTTTAAGATCTACAAATTTTGTCATAAAAGAAAGTTTCTTCACCATCACCAAACCCTGCACCAAAACGTGAGCAGAGGCGAAGAATAACTGTGAGCAGAAAAAATGAATGTTCGTCGTGAGAAAAACGTGATCCAAAAAGAAATTAAAAATCGGTAGAAAATTATCCTATCCTAACCCTAGAATTTTTCAATAAAGGGGGAACGCTAAGACGTGTAAACCCCACGCTGTTCATTTGCTGCACCATACTCAGTTAATATTTAAAGATGAAAATGTCCCAAAATGCAGCAACCAGGTGCGAAGCTGGACATGCTTTTCTGGTTTTCTTTTGTTATTTTTCATTGTTTTTATATATAATGTCCTCGTGTTTTAAAATTTAGTTTTACTTGTTAATTTAAAATTCATTTTTATTCTTTGTTATGAATCGTAGCAACATTAATTTGGCGAATCAATTTTAACAGTATGATTGATTATCTGGAAGCCATTGTTTCTTAGAATGGTCGGAATTGGAAAGAAAATACACTGGTAGGGACATTTTGACTTTTTTTATTATCTTAGATTGTATAATTTTTTATATGTTTATTTTTTTTTTAAAGTCTAATTTTATTTTCAAGGCATTTAAATTTATGTTTTAAAAATATTTTTTGTGAATTTCATTCACAATGCACAGGTTGATAAGTGTCCTCCCACTTGGAAAGGATTGGAACTATTCCATCCTCAACAAAACTGAACCTTGTCACCCGCGTCGCAGCGCCCCATGACAAGCCTCCCTCAAGCGCTTAACACCAAACATGATACACTACAAATTGAATATTCTCTAATCTTTTGCTCTTGCATAATTCCAATTTTTAAAAACAATTATAACATTTAATAATAAAAAAGTCCAGTGAAAATGTATTACAGATATGGAAATAACCTAAGTGCTCTGAACAAAGTCTTATTCACTAAATCTGTTATATCGTTTTGGAGTACATTTTTCAATGAGAAAATGTTGACACTTTTCAATAGAATTTATATGTAAAATACAGATTTACAATATCTGGATTATTATTGTAGTTTCAATAGATTCGTATTATGTCAATTGTTTGTAGAGTTGTTTCAAAGCATTTATATATTTATGGTTATTATGATATGTAATAAATATAAATGGAAAATATTTTGGAGAAACCCTGTTGAAATATTGAAAATAGAGAAAAAACTGTTATATTCAAACACCACCATAGGAAAGCACAAATTGTCAAATACCATCTTCCCCATGCACAAGGATTATCCTTTTAAGTTGTTGTCTGTTTCAAAGTGTAAACTATTTTATCTGCACGTCTTCTACTCTACCATATGCAGGTCAATTTGCAGAATAATAATGAAATAGTAACCGCCTTAGCTTCGGGAAATTATATTGTCAAAAGTAATAGACGAGGAAAAGTGACAGCAAGGTAAACATGGCAAGAAATGGATTGAGATAATGGTGAATATGAGAGCGCTCTGCAATAATAATATAATCTACTTTATGGAGAGGAGACAATCTGCAATCGATACAATGGAAGTTTTTTTTTTTTTTAAAATAACATGGCGAAGGATAACCTTGCAAAAGCCTACAATAGATCTGAAATAAAATAAAGAATTTGAAAAAGGTTCATTATTATTTCCCAATATCATTTCTAAAAAATAATTATATTTTTTAGGTTTTAATAGTATTTAAATATTAATTGGATTTCTATGGCGAATGATTTAATAATAATAATTTTTCATTTCTTGTTTTTGATTAAGGATAAAAAAAGGTTTTGAGGGGACGTGAACCCTCTTATAACAAGTTTTGGAGGGACCTAAACCCAGATTTGACACGGATCAGGAACTCATAGAATAATGCTGCAAAAAGAATGAGCAAATACTATAGCCCACACATAGCCTGACAGAAACATCATTGAGGCTTAGGCTAAATAAAGGAGGACAAAACAATCTTTCACAAAAACTCAATCAACACAATTCAAAGCACAAGGGTTTTATCAAGGCTCCCTTAACCTTCATTAGATACCAAGGGTTTTTCCAGGCACCCATAACCTAAACATTAAGATTGAGCATTGATCTCATAGCCATAACATCTAGAGTCTTAATAAGAAACATAAAAGAACAGTCTAGAACCAAAAGGTTTTGAAAGGCTCCCTTAACCTTCATCAGATACCAAGGGTTTTTCTAGGCACCCATAACCTAAACATTAAGATTGAGCATTGATCTCATAGCCATAACATCTAGAGTCTTAATAAGAAACATAAAAGAACAGTCTAGAACCAAAAGGTTTTGAAAGGCTCCCTTAACCTTCATATTGGGTTTTGACTTAGCTCCATACACCAGCAAGTTGAACCCAGCAAAGAAATACCAAAAAGAAGTCAGCATCCTCCCAACAAAACTCCAAACAACCTCAATATGAAGGAGACCCACCTCAATAGTATCAAAAGGGAAACAAACACCATTCAACTCCACCAAACAACACCACTCATCTTCTTTAGAAAAAACCATCTCCACCTCTATAGGAGATAACACCACTAAATAAGACCCAAAATGCTTCAGACTAGGTGGTCAAATGGCTCCCAAAACCATCAGGTTGAAACCAGCATGGATAATCCATCTGAATGTTAGCACCCTTCCAGCATCACTCTTCTCCATCTCAATAGGATAAGGATCCACCTCAATAGGAACTGGAAAGACAAAAACAACCATCTGATAAAGCCAGGCTTCATTCAACCACACAAGATCCAAAGATAAAAGGGAAAAAGCACATCGATAAGTATGACTAATGGGTTTTAGAAAGGCTCCCAAAACCTTAAACAGGAGAAGAGGCAAAAATCATTCAAGCACCAAACAAGCAGGTGCCACCAAAGTCTCCACCTCCATAGGAGGCAAATGACAGGGACCCAACAACCTGGAGATGAAAGAATTCAGACGACTAGCCTCAACAAGAAGGGTAATAAAGACCCTTAAAATATTTCATCCAACTTCATCTAGCAAACCACTCTTCCCCTCAATAAAAGAGCAGTTCAACACTATAGAACGAGCTAAAAATAAAAGAAAGATGGAAGCAATAGCCACAATATTGATCCTCTTGAGAAAAAAAGGGATAGCAAAGCACCCAGTCAACACTCCTTTAGAAAAGAAGTAGGTACAACAACCCTCGAGAGGATACCCAAAAACACAAACAAAAAGGGCTAAGCAAACCCCCACCACAAAAAACAGAGGCCTCTAAAAGAAAAGATCAAAATCAGAAACTCCTGCAACATCGAAGCCCTTTTGATGGGGAGGGGTTCTCAAAGAGAGTAATACACCTAACTCAATAGATAGTTGAATGATGTTCTAGTGGGCACCTATCACTCTTCACTTGTCCTTTAACAAGTCAACCACTCAAACTCTCTTGGAGTGCTCCCTATCAATTTGTGCTCTTTAGTTGCTTCAGGCATGATTGAGATTCACAAGGGTAAATCCAACCATTATGCTATCCAACTCTCCAACATGTACTTGTAGAGGTTTTAGGGGATGTTTAATAGGTGTTTTAATTCCAATCAAATGATTTTTCAATTGATTTTTCACCATTTTCTCATCGCTCCCTCTTTCTCCTATTTTCTAGGCTTAGTAGCCCTAGAGCCCCAATTAGCCCTTCCTTACCGGTTTTTGGGCAATTACTCAAAATTATCTCAAAGAACCTTTCAGCACATTTGGTGATTCGAGTACCCTTTTGGACAAAATTTATGATCCACTAGGTTAGGTAGCCTAGCCTATCCGTACTGGTATGGATCCCCAAAAATAGCATTTTTAGAGGGTTTGGGACTTAGCAGCCTTCTCCAATGGGTTTTGTTGCTCTCTACACCCTGTCACACCTCCAACTTTTCATAGAGGCTCTGCCCCACATCACACTTTGAAACCAAACACTTGGCACATTCACAACCCTTCTTCCCTGCAAGCAAATATAATGTTTTCAATCATTTTTCTAACCGGCTATGACTGAGCTCACCTAGGAAATGATGAAAAGTTGCTTCCAAACAACTTTCAAGCCATTATAAAACATATTTACACTATACAAGGGTTCCATGACTTGAATCCCAAATTTCATTGAGCAAAACTCAAGGGATTTCAGGTTGGAACCATGACTGGGCTCTTGAACTCTTACTCAGGATGAGAGAAATACAAATTTGCAAACACACTTCAAAATTACACTAAGGAAAGACAAAAAAACCTTCTGAGAAATAAAATATCATACACAAAACCACCATGAAATAACAGTAGCAAAATCAATCCATTTTGTACAGACTACTGCTCCAAAAGTTGAGAAAAATACAAGGTAAAATCTGGAAATTGTCTTCAAATTCTATTCAAACTTGCTCACAAATATTTCAACCCATGTACAATCATTCTCAGGGAATTTTATATGCCATTTTGGTCATAACCAACTCTTCATCGATTTCCTAACCACTGATTTGCTCAAAAAATGCAAAGTTGCTCAAAAAGTTGCAAAAAGTTGTCAAGCAACAATGACAACTTTTGCTCAAATGTGCATTTTTTATTTTATGTATTTCTACTCAAAATAAACCTCCTATAATGACTCCCTAACATTAAAATTACATGCTTAAATACCTAATGAAGATTTACAAGATGTTTTACATCATAATGCAAATTTATGCCATTTTAGGCTTACAAGGGCTCATAGGCCAAATTTGAGAAAACAAACAACCTAGGTGACAATAATCATTCAAATGAATATCAAACACACATGTGGACCTCTAAGTATTCCATTATTTAAACACTAACCCAAATTATAGACTATCACACCAAAATTTGGAAAATGCACTAAAAATTAGGTGCTCCTACACCATACTCCCCCAATGAGAAAGAAGTCAAGTGAATCCTTGAGGAAACAAAGAGAGGGGAATACCCAACTTACAAAAGTCTACTTCAGGTACCCAAGTAGCCTTAGATGTTGGAAGTTTCTGCCATTTGACCAAATGCTCCATATAAATGGTGTGCCTTGTCTTTTTGAGAATCCTAGAATCCAATACTTTATCGGCTTGTGGTATGGTTGCAGGTGGTAAGGGTAGGTCTGAAAGTGCGTGAGAGACTTCTGAGACTCTACTACATTCCTTTGGAAGTGTGCCCTTATACTGCACCAAATCCACAACATTAAATATAGGAGATAAAGCCACATCGTCAGGTAGGTCTATTTTGTAGGCATTGTTTTTATACTTGGCCAAGACCTTACACGGTCCAATCCTCCTCATCTGAAGTTTACTAGGGACATGTTTTTGAAGCCTTTCTTTGTTCAAATGAACCATGACCAAGTCCCCAACAACAAATTGTATATCCTTTCTCTTTTCATCTACTTTTTATTTGATCTTTTGAGAGGTGTGTAGTAGGGTTGTCCTAACCTGCTCATGAATATCTTGCATGGATTGAGCCATGTCCATAGCATGTCCACTCTGTTGTCCCATCTTCTCAACATTTGTAAGCTCCAAAACACCTCTGGAGTGAAGGCCATACACAATCTCAAAAGGGATCTTACTGGTTGATCTATTCACACTGTCATTGTAGGAAAACTCATCTTGATGGATGATCTGATCCCAAGCTTGTCCATACTCCTTTGTCAAACACCTAAGAAGGTTTCCAAATGTTCTATTAACCACCTCTATTTGGCCATCCACTTGGGGATGATAGGAGGAACTGAAAGACAATTTAGTACCCAATCTTTGCCACAAAGTCTTCCAAAAATGACCAATAAACTTTGCATCTCTTTCTGATACTATGCTAATAGGTAAGCCATGAATCCTAATGACTTATTTGAAAAAAAAGAGAGTAATATGACTAGCATCATGAGTCATTTTACATGAAATAAAATGGGCCATTTTGCTAAATCTATCTACCACAACATAGATACTATCAAAACTCAATTTGGTCTTGGGAAAACCAACAAAAAAATCCATACTTACACACTCCCATGGCCAATTTGGGATAGGTAAAGGCTTATAAAGACCAAGATTAGAAGAAGTACCATTGGCTCTTTGGAAAACCACACATTGCTCCATATATTTTCTGATATCCCTTTGCATCTTAGGCCAATAGTAGAATCTTTGGACAAGTTACAAAGTCTTATTCAATCCAAAGTGTCCACTTAAGCAACCATTATGCTTCTCTCGCATTAAATTTTCTCTCATGGACCCTCTAGGTACACAAAGTTGTCCTCCCTTAAACAAAAGACCATCTTGTAGGGTAAAATCTGCATATTCACCATGAAAATGATTCCTAAATTCTTGATAAACCTTGTAGATGGCAGCAAAGTCTTCATCATCTTGATATAAACCCTTGAAACTATCCACTCCAGTGCTCTTAAGCTGCACTTCTTTAACTATTAGCAACCTTCTACTTAATGCATCATCAACTCTATTATATTGTCCTTTCTTATGCTTAATGGTAAAAGTATATGATTGCAAATACTCTACCCATTTGATATGCCTATGATTCAACTTTTCTCGTGAATTGAGGAAACTAAGAACTTGATTATTAGTATAAACCACAAATTCTTTAGGTAGAAAATAATGCCTCCATTTCCTAAGTGATTGAACAACTGCATATAACTCCAAATCATAAGAATAAAACCTTTTCTTGGCATCATTGAGCTTCTCACTGAAAAATGCAACCGGTCTATTGTCTTGACTTAAGACTGCTCCAACTGCTATATTGCTTGCATCACATTCAATGGTGAAGAGCTTGTCAAAGCTTGTAAGAACTAGTACCAGTTGAGTAGCCATCTTTGTCTTCAAGAGATCAAACCCTCTTTGTGCTTCTTGTGTCCATTGAAACTTAGTTTTCATTCCTCCTTTGATTGTGTCAAGCATAGGTGCACATATCCCACTAAATTCTCTGATGAACTTCCTATAAAATTGTGTCAAACCATGGAAACACATCACTTCACTTGTTGTCCTAGGTGTAGGCCAACTAATTATGGCTTCCACCTTAGAGGTATCCATCTTCAAATCACCACTTGAGATTACAAACCCAAGATATACCAACTCCTGTTTCATGAACTCACATTTCTCCAAATTGATGGTTAGTTGCTCATCACATAATTTCTTCAATACAATCTCTATATGCTTAAGATGTCCATCTTTAAACTTACTAAAAATCAAGATGTCATCTAAGTAAACAACAAAAATTTTACCAATATAATCCTTGAGTACTTCATTCATGAGTCTCATGAATGTGCTAGGGGCATTTGTGAGTCCAAATGGCATAACAAGCTATTCATAAAGTCCTTTGTGGTCTTAAATGTTGTCTTCCATTCATCTCCCTCCTTGATTCTAATTTTGTGGTAACCATGCTTGAGGTCTATGTTGGTGAAGTATTCAGCACCTCCTAAACAATCCATCAAATCTTCCATTCTTGGAATGGGAAATCTATACCTGATTGTAATCCAGTTTATGCTTCTAGAATCAGTGCAACGTCTCCAAGTACCTCCCTTCTTTGGGTCCAAAATAGTGGGAACTGCACATGGGCTGATGCTCTTCCTTATCAGACCATTGTCCAAGAGTTCTTGTCCTTGCTTAGCTACCTCTTTATTCTGCTCCGGTGTCATTTTATAAGTTGCCTTATTAGGCAATGAGGCTCTGGGTATGAAGTCAATTTGGTGACTTATGGCACATTGAGGAGGCAAGGTTGCTGGTGTTCCATCACTGATAATGTCCTTAAACTAATTTAGAATCTTTTTCACTTCATTGGGAATGCGTACTTTCTTCTCCTTGCTTTCTTCTTTTGGTTTTACTACAAGTGCAAACCCCACTCCTTCTCCTTCCTTGAGAGTGTTAATGAACTCCTTCTCACCAACCAACAACACATTGGGACCCTTTGATCTTCCCTCTTCTTGGTCTCCTATGGACTGAATTTTATAGGTGATCCCATCTTTTTAAAAAGTATAGGCATTATTTTCCCCATGGTGTATTGCTTTTGTGTCAAACTGCCAAGGCCTACCTAGGAGTAGGTAGCAAGAATCCATTGGCAAGATGTCACACAAGATTTTGTCCTTGTATCCTCCTATAGTGAACTCCACCCAAGTTTGTTCATTCACTAGAACATGTTGCCCCTTGTTGAGCCAAGTAACCCTATAAGGATCACTATGTGGGATTCTTTGTAGGTTGAGCTTACTCACTGCTTCTTCTAACACTATGTTATCAGTAGACCCTGAATCCACCACCACTCTCCATACTTTTCCCATAATCTTGTATTTTATCCTAAATAGGGATCTTCTTTGGCTAGGTTCCTCCTTAACCAGTTCTTTAATCAAGACTCTTCTTATCATGAGATTCTCTCCAACTTCAGAATCTAAACTCACTTCTGATGCCTTCATGTTTGCTACATCTTCTTGAACATAACTTACTCTCCTCTCGCCTCCTTGGGATGAAGAAGACTTCTCAGGACATCTATAGGCCAAGTGTCCAAGTTGATGGAAATTGTATCACTTCATTATGGTGAAATAGGATCCTCTTCCTGATCCACTAGACCTTCCTCTACTATAGTTGCTAGATCCCCTTCCTCTATAGTTGCTCTTGCTATAGGAATCCCCACTTTTCTCTACCAACTTGGATTCCCCTTAGGATATTTGGTCTATACTTCTTCCACCATATCTACCTCTATGGCCTTTGCCATATCTTCCCCTACCTCTACCTCTGTTGCTTTTATCTAGTTTCTTTTTACTCTTCTCTTCCACCATGACTGCCAACTGATAGCACTTATGAACAATACTAGGACACAACAAACTCAACTCTTCTTGTATATTCCATCTCAAGCCATTCAAGTACCTGGCTACCTTAATAATTTCATCTTCCATCACCTTGGATCTCAAACACAACATCTAAAATTCCTCAGTGTAACTGCTCACATCTAGTTCTATTTGTCTCAAGCTTTGTCACCTCTTGTGCAATTGAATTTCATAGTCTTTAGGGATGTAGGCTTATTTCACCTTGGCTAGCATTCCTTTCCAAGTGGCTATTGGGTTCTTACCCTCCTCTTGCCTCTCCTCTTGGATGAACTTCAACCAAGTCAAGGATGCTCCTCTCAATCTAGATTTGGCTACCTTCACCTTTTGTGCCTCACTAATCCCATCACATTCAAAGTGATTCTCCAATCCTTCAATCTATTTCCTGACTACTTCTAGTTCCATTTTCCCACAAAAATGTGGCACTCCTTCTAGAGATTTTCCTCCTAAGGCTTTGATGGTTCTAAGGAAAGGTTCTTCAAGTAGTATAGGATTTGGTTCAGGTGTGCTATTCTCTTATACTACTTCTTTACCCTTCTCTTCATCGATTTGGATTGTTACTTTCTCAGTCTTGTCTTCTACTACATCTAGTATTCTCTCCAACTGTTGCACTCTTACTCTAAGGAGTCTATTCTCTTTACTCTTGATCTTCTACCTTCTTGGCTAACTCTGCATTGGTCACCTTCCTTAGACTATTTTCTCCTATTGACTCAATCTCGGACGTGAACTGGCTTCTTCCCAAATCTTAACTTGCTCTGATACCACTTTGATGGGGAGTGGTTCTCAAAGAGAGTAATACACCTAGCTTAATAGGTAGTTGAATGATGTTCTAGTGGTTTCCTATCACTCTTCACTTGTCATTTAACAAGTCAACTACTCAAACTCTCTTGGAGTGCTTCCTATCAATTTGTGCTCTTTAGTTGCTTCAAGCATGATTGAGATTCACAGGGGTAAACCCAACCATTGTGCTATCCAACTCTCCAACATGTACTTGCAGGGATTTTAGGGGGTATTTTATAGGTTTTTCAATTCCAATCAAATGATTCTTCAATTGATTTTTCACCATTTTCTCATCGCTCCCTCTTTCTCCTATTTTCTAGGCCTAGTAGCCCTAGAGCCCTAATTAGCCCTTCCTTACCGGTTTTGGGGAAATTACTCATAATTATCTCAAAGAACCTTTCAACATCTTTGGTGATCTAAGTACCCTTTTGGACAAACTTTTTGATCCACTAGGCTAGGTAGTCTGGCCTTTTCGTACTGGTACGGATCCCAAAAAATGGCATTTTTAGAGGGTTTGGGACTTAGCAGTCTTCTCCAATGGGTTTTGTTGCTCTCTCCACTTTGTCATACCTCCACCTTTTCACAGAGGCTCTACCCCACATCACACTTTCAATCCAAACACTTGGCACATTCACAACTCCTCTTCCCTGCAAGCAAATACAACATTTTCAATCATTTTCCTAACCAGGCTATGACTGAGCTCGCCTAGTAAATGATGACAAGTTGCTTCCAAAAAAATTTCAAGCCATTATAAAACATATTTACACTATATAAGGGTTCCATGACTTGAATCTGAAGGGTCATTGAGCAAAACTCAAGGGATTTCAAGTTGGAACCATGACTGGACTTTTGAACCCTTGCTCAAGCCGAGAGCAATACAAATTTGAAAACACACTTCAAAATTGCACTAAGGAAAGACAAAATCACCTTTTGAGCAATAAAATGTTATAAACAAAACCACCATGAAATAATAGTAGCAAAATCAATCCATTATGTACGGACTGTTGCTCCAAAAGTTGAGAAAATACAAGGTAAAATCTAGAAATTATCTTCAAATTCTATTCAAAATTTCTCACAAATGTTCCAACCCGTGTACAATCATTCTCAGGGCATTTTATATTCCATTTTGGTCATAACCAACTCTTCATCAGTTTCTTAACCATGGATTTTCTCAAAAAATTGCAAAAAGTTGTCAAGCAATAATGATAAGTTTTGCTCAAATGTGCATTTTTGCATTTCTACTCAAAATAAACCTCCTATAATGATTCCTTAACATTAAAATTGCATGGATAAATTCCTAATGAGTCTTTACAAGATGTTTTACATCATAATGCAAATTTGTGCCATTTTAGGCTTATAAGGGCTCATAGGCCAAATTTGAGAAAACAAACAACCTATGTGACAATCATCCTTAAAATGACTATCAAACACACATGTGGACCTCTAAGTAGTCCATTATTCGAACACTAACCCAAATTATAGACTATCACACCAAAATTTGCAAAATGCACTAAAAAATAGGTGCTCCTACACCACCTTTCCTTGAGAAGAGGGTCCCCAACCAAAACAGATTATGAGAGGAGATAAAAACCCACAATATCAAGGGAAAGCCAGAAGTCGTAAATACCAGTTGGAACTACAAAGAAATCTGCATCTGCATCTCCACCCAGATCCCAAACACCCATAATGCACACACACAATATCAGTGCAAAACCACAGATGGGAGGGAAACATTGGTCCAGAAACCCATCCCGAACCACACCCGACAGGACAAGAAGAGCAGAGAGGAATCTTAGAAAACCCATAGTGCCATCATTGCTCCATCTCAATGCTCTTGAAAAGCCACGAACCAAAGAAAAACACAAAGAGATGGCCAAAGAGACAACATCCGAACATGGCATATGGGCAAGCTGCAAAGAAAAAACACCTCCCATGAACCATCGAATCTACTTCCCCTGTAGAAGCCCTAACCCTTGAACCACACCGGTTCCCACTCCCACTCCCACTCGTTACAAAAACATGTTATACCTAATTTTCCATTTCATGTTAATAATGACATTTTCTATTTTTTCATAAGTTTCTCTTTTTACATTAGAGTTGTATGTATAATAATTTGATTGGCATTGTCTTTATTCACAATTGATTAGACTTATTTCATTTCATGATCTATCATTCATAATTTTGTATGAGCATGATATACATATTAGTCTATTTCATAAAAATACATAAAATTTTCATAAAGTTTTGAACTTACATCAAAAGAATGTGCAATGGTTATGTTCATAGTAATTTACAATGAGGGTAATCTATATAGAATGTCTTACATATTTGATAGAGGATTAGTTGAATGTTTACAAAAAGCACCTTTAGAAATCATCTGTGAAATTTAAATGCCATATGTATTATAACCAAAAAAGTGTTTTACTTATATGATTTATCTTAGGGTCATATCACATAAATAACTTTAAAATTGATTGTGTTATTTGATACATGTAAATAACAAGGAGCTCTAGTTTCCTTGGTTTGATTAATTAAAAGCGGATTAGACCCATACCATTACAAATATATAGAAAAACACTACCTAAGGTGCATGAGAGATACACACCTAACTAAAGACAACACCAAAAAAAGGCAAGGAACCACCAATCATAGACTAGGACGAGAAACAAAACTAGCAAACAAAAACCACTAAAACATGACCTATAAGTGAAGCTTTACCCTCTTGCCAATCTTTACAAAGACCTAGGACTTTTTCAAAGAAAGAGATGTTTTGCCAGACTTCTTAGCAGAGTTCAAAATATTAGAGTCTAGAGTGTCTTTAAGCATAGAGGCAGGGGGCTCCACCCAAGCAAAAGGGGATAAAGCATGTTTCCTACTCTTGCCTTTCCTATGGTCAATTTCCTCCTAATTTATTTATTTTATTGTCTTTATTTTGTTTTATCTTTGTTTAATTTTTTATATTTTTATTCTTATAGCTTCCTATTAGATTTTATCCCACATCTTTTTGTCCTAAAAAATGTGAGTTAGTTCTTCACAGAAAAGGGTGGTAAATCGGCGAAAAATGATCCATCGGATGTGAGGTTCCATACTTTATCCATGAACATAACACTTCATCTTGAGCTGAAAAATCAATTCCCTTTATACTTTAAAAACCCTAACCTTAAAATTTTAAATAGAGGAAGAAACCCAGCCCTGTAATGGAGGAAGATGAAAGTCTCCCAAAATGCAGCAACCAGGTGCAAAGCTGCATATGCTTTATTTTGATTTTTCATTGCTTTTCGTGTTATGTCTTATTATTTTAAAATTTACTTTTACTGTTCTTATTATTTTAAAATTTACTTTTATTCTATGTTACAGCAATATTAACTTCGAGAATTGATTTTATCAGGTTGATGAGGAAGCAATTGTTTCTTAGAATGGTTGGAAGTGGAAAGAGAACATGCCGGTAGGAACATTTATTGTTATATAGGTAATTTTCTTTTTGAAGTGTGGCTTAATGATTTATTTATTTTTATCTTGGATTGTTGCATTGCATAGGTACTTTTTGTATATATTTATTTTTAAAAATATATCTTATCTTATTTTAAAGGTATTTAAATTTATTTGTTTTAAAATATTTTTGATGATAGGCATTTGTCCTTTAGATTTCCATCAAAATTTTCCTAAACAAATATTGAATCATATAGACTTAACATTTCTTCAGCAAAGAATATCATAGAACAAAAGGGTAAGTGCTAACAAAAGGAAATCGAATTTTACATGTTCAATCCTTATCTTAAATTACAATCAAGTGAATCTTTTGAATCTTTAGTAAGTATTTAGAATGTATTGTGAGTGGAGGAACAGTTTTTTTAATATAAGTTTGAAAGTTAAAACAATGAAAAGATGCAAAGTAAGCAATAAGGTCAGAGAAAAATCAATCCAGCTAAATACATTCTACAGTAAATGCTAAACTAAAATCGATTTAAAGTTTTAATTCTTATTAAAAATATCTTTTTTTTTGTGAATAGGCCTTCTTTATTAATAAGAAATATTAAAGTACATATTCACAAAAAAAGGCCAGGGGATACAAGTTCACCCTGTGAGAGTCACTCGACCAACGGCCAGAAACAAAAAACAACAAGCTATTCATCAAAAAATTATTTAGGCAACCAAAGCAGTGGCAGCTGAGGGAGGAGGATCAAGGTCGTCTTTTTTGCCCCATACATCAGCGGGGCCAAGAGTCGGGTCTAGCACAGACCACCCATCTTTGGATCTCTTTCAATTTCTCCTTCCTTTTGCCTAGGAGATGAGATCGCCAAAGCCAGGTGAGCAATTTTCAGTAAAATCAGCCAATCTTTTGGATTTAAGCTGTTAAATACAATCAGGACAATCTCCCGAAATTTCAGAAAAAATGTCAGGGACCGTGGCGCTTCGGAGTGCACATGGTCCCAACAACTTTTTTCGAAATTCGCAGGGATGAAAGTTATGATGATTTTAGAGCTAATCTGAAAAAATTGAGTGATTTTACGATCTGTAGATAGGCCAAATTAGAGTTGCAATCTTGAAATTGAACCCTACCAAGATTGTCGAAAAATGCAAAATTTGAATTTTGAAAAAGAGAGGGAAACTGAAATTTTGAATTTTATGATTTTAGAGGGAATGTCAAGAGCAATGCAAATTTTGAAATTTAAAAATTGACTCAATTTCACGCAAATTTTAATTTTGAAAGCGGAAATTAAAGTTGTTGTAATTAAGCACTTAATTTCAAATGTCACAAATTGTAAGAATTTGAATAAAGCATTGAAATTTCGAATGAATGCAAACACACTTTTCAGATTTAGGACAGTAAGAACACAATTTTGACACGAAATTTCAATTTCAATGATTTTTGAATGTTTAGAAGCCTTAATCCAAGCAATCACAAGACCAACTTTGACTGTAATTTTGAAAGTGTTAGATTTGATAAAATCAGCCAAAATTTTGGATTTTAGCAGAAAAACACAGTAAGATCTCGCTCCCGAAATTTCGGAAAAAATGTCGGGGACGATGGAGCTCGGAGTGCACACGGTCCTCGCAACTTTTTTCCAAATTTTTAGGGATGAAAGATATTGTGATTTTATTGCGGAATCCAAAGTTACAGCTGATTTGGAGATGTTTTGATCAGTGAAATTGTCGGACAAAGGTTGAATCAAGAGGGTTTCAAAAATTAGGGTTTTGACACTTAACCACTTAATTTTCAAAATTAAAGCACAAATCTGAATTGACAATTTGTAATAGAAGGGCAGATCTGAAACAAGCATTTAACAATTAAACACTTCACAAGTTTAATTACTAAAAAGAAAATTTAGGGTTTTTATGCAATTAACCTCTAAAATTTTGCCAAAGATCAAACATGGAAATGTAATCAAGGAATCCAATTTTTAGATCTAACTATGAATAATCAGAAAGGATGTTCACGTCGGGTTCACCAAAATGTAAAGCGGAAAATCGCGATCGAACCCTAGTTGCTCTCCCCTCTTCCAACTCCAAGGAGAGAGAAGGGAGATTCACTAGGGTTGATGGTTTTCACTTAAGGGAGAGACTTTACATTCAAAAGAGGGGTTGAAACCCACAAGATCCAATCCCACACAATGCAAGATTGGATGCTAAATGAGTTTCAAGGGTTAAGAAAGCAAGGCTACCCTCTTTTGTAAAGAATGTTGATAGAAGAATTAAGCTAGGAATGCATAGAAAGTGACAAAGATTCGCTTATAAACTGAGATAGGGATATAGGATGAAGGTACGGACCTGGAATTAGCAGTAAAATGTCGATACGGCGCTGTCCTGCAAATTTGAGCAAAAGTTGTCGGGACGATGGCGCCCGAGCGCCACGGTCCTCCGAAAAATCCACGAAACGAAGGGGGATCTGTTCGTCTCTGCACAAGGATTCCAGATCTTCAATTTCAGCCGCGTACCTGCAACCTACACACAGAAAAGCGAAGACGATTGGGGGGTTAGGGATTAGGGGTTTGCCTTTAGGTCAAACCCCGGTTTTGGAATTAACCAAGAAATGAGCAATGCTGTAAATGTAAATGTCTGTAATGTAAAACAATTACTAATACCTTGTTGTAAGGATGTTTGTATCCTTATGTGCGAAGGTATAGATGTTGTATGTTGTATGTTGTAATAGTATGTAGTAAGTGATCTCCTCTTCAATGGTTGAATCCTTGACTTGAATGCAACACTTAGCCTTGAATGGAGACTTAGAAGGAATGCTTGAATGCTTGAATGCTTGAATATAGTTTCCACGCTTGTACACCTATCCCCCTCTTACCCAAATGGGAGAGGCAAATGCAGTTTATATACTTGTTAATTAGGGATAAAAGACTGATTTTCCCGACCTTAGGCCGACCTAGGAAGATAATTTTCCAATTTGCAAACATAAAGACCCGAAGTCCCATAGGAGACCGGGCCCAAAATAGGACCCAGGGACCAGGGCGCTGGGCGCCCTGGTCCTGAAGGACCAGGGCGCTGGGCACTCTGGTCCCACCTCCCGGGACAGCAGGGTGCAAAGGAGGTTCAGGCCAGGGTGCAAGAAAATGCAGTTTTTGGTGTCGTAAGCAGGTTTCGGGGTCTCCATTCAGGTTGCGTGTTGCGTCGCCATCGTGAAGACTGAAATGCAGTCGAAATTGCAAGTTTTACAATTTTAGGACGCTACATTTAGCCCCCACTTTAGCGGGAGTATGTATGCTCATACTTCCGGTAAAGTACAAGGAAACAATATTGAAAGACTTTCACCACGTCAAGGAGGCAAGACACACCAAGCCCCCAGTGGACTAAGGATCTTACGACTTCGATTGACAAAGTAAAAGGGAAGATCACGAGGGAGAACCATGACTGTCAGTAGTAAGGTTCCCTCACTATGAGTCATGCAAGAGAAATACCGAAAATTTTCAAGGCAAAGCTGAGTTCTCCAAGAAATTTTCATGTATCCTGAAGGGATAGACAGGGTGTATGCCCCCCTACGTTAAAGCGATCGCACACGCCTCAACGGGGGTGATTGTTTTAACGTAGTGATACACATAAGAAATGAGAAAGGAAAGGAGCACGTTATCGCAAGGATTTAGCCCCCAAGTGTGAGATAATCCCAAGGATAATAGACACAAAACACAAAGCACGAGGTGACTTCGCTTTCCTCGGGGTTAGTATGCTGTATGATAATTCATGTATATCATATGTATGTATGCATAATTGTTCTTCATTCCCCAATCAAGGAAGGTCACCTAGAAGAAGGGAACACATGTGTCTTTTGAGTCAACATGAGAGAGATCGAGAGATCTCAATGCTTTGCATCGTCCTCAAGTAGACAACACTAAGGACAACAAATAGAAGAATGAGAATAACATATAGAAGAAGTAACACAAGAGAGGAGGAGAGAATCTGCTATGCTAATGTAACTAGTCTAGCACGTCATCTACCCCCCGATCTTGCTGATCAATGTTTCGGGAAGGTAGGGAACACGCTAGAGGAGGAACATCCAACACAGCAGATGGAGCTATCACAAGATCCAAACAAGGGCTATGTTCATGTTCCAAGCCACGGTGTTCTTGTCTAGGAGCTAGGATAAGTGCTTTAGAAAATTCATTAGATAAATGGTTATCAATATCAACAAGTTCATATTCACTATCAGAAGTGAGAGGAGTAACATTTTCATCATGAATAACATTTTCATCTATATCATCATCAAGATTTATAAAAATAGGATCTTTAATTCGCACAGGATCAAGACCATCATGTATCTTATGTTTAGGAGATTTAGGCTCAATGTCCGGCTGAGGAGAAAATGGAATAATGCTTGTTGAAGGTGTTTTTGGAGATTGCAAAGTTTGAGAAGCAGCTGCTTGAGCTCTAAGATGACGCTTTCGTCGGCGTTCACGTGCAGAATGATTTCGTCTAGTCTTAGTAGGAAGTGAAGAAGATTGAGGAGGAGGAATGTTCTCATCCTTATCACTTGGGTGTTTAGGTTGTGGTCTCTTAGGCTGGATAATAGGAGAAGAAGAAGGTCTCTTCTCTCTATAAAAAGAAGGAGGAGGAACTGCTCCATATAAAGGAGGAATATTTGGTTTAGGAAGGAGACCAAGTCCATCATGACGAGGAGGGATAGGTCTACTTTTAGGAAGTTTACTACATATAGGCATAGTCACATCCATAGGGATGGGTTGGGAATCTTCTTGAGGAAAGACATTAGTTTTATCTTTCAAAGGAAGAACTTCCTTCTCAAGAATGATAGGAATATCAAGTTTAGGTGTTCTAGGTTCACTTAGAGATAGGATCATATCTGTTTTCCACTTTTGATAAGATTTGAAAAGATGATCACTTCGCGGAGGAAGAGATTGGAATTGTTTAGGCCAAAAGTAATCAATAGGAACACTAGAAGTTCTTTCAGCTGGTTTAAAGAGACTATGATTGACAGTAACAACTTCACCATTATGGGGAAATTTCAAACACTTGTGAATAGGAGAAGCAATAGCTTTCATGGAAGATAGCCAAGGATAGCCAAGCTTCACACGAAATTGTTCGGATGAAGGAATAATAGCAAAGTTCACATCAAGGGATTTGTTATGGACCTCAATAGGTAATGTAATAGAACCAATCGCAGGAGAAGAAAATGCATCAAATAGTTTCACAACCACATCTGTTTTGTCATAGATAACTTGATTCAATTGCAAAGTAAAAAGAAATTCTTCAGTAATAACATTAATCATGCACGAAGGATCAATAAGCACTCCACGGCAAGGTGTATTCTTGACTTTTGCAACTATGTATAAAGGACCATCAGGTGCCCTAATGGTTTCACTGGAATCGAATGTGATGGAAGGTTCTTTAGGGTTTTCTTGCTGCTCTACAAAGTTAATCACATTCGGAGTCATAGACATAAGACCATCAGATGAGAGAGAGGAATCATTAGCCTCAATTGCATTAGAGGTATGAGAAGGTAATGGATCAGTGAAAATCTGAAGATTTTGATTAGGAGGAGCTACAGATGTATTGCCTTTATCATTCACTCCAGAAACAGAAATAGTATTATTATCAATCAAATCTTGAATTTTACCCTTTAAAGAAAAACATTTTTCAGTATCATGCCCAGGCTGACGATGAAATTGACAAAAAGATTTGTTATCAAAATAAGGTGAAGTAATCTTTGCAGGATCAATTTGTCTTATAGGAGGAAGAGTAAGCACATTTTGTTCCAATAACTTATTCATAATACTATGCAATGATTCATTCAAAGGAGTATACTTTCTTTCTTTCTTGAAAAATTTAGAAATAGGAGGCACACCTGATGCTGCATTCACATTGTTGTTGATGATGTTTTCATTGAATTTGATGGAATCTCTGTTCGGTTTAAACTTCCCAAATGGTTGTTGACTGCTATCACCCTTATCACTCGGAGCCATAGGATGTGATTGTTCCATTTGACTCACAGTCAATTGATAATTGTGAAGAGTTGCACACAACTGTTGGAAAGAAGTAAACTCAGAAAACAGGAGTTTGTCTCGAATATCTTTTTGTAAATTAGAAATAAAGATTCTTTGAATATCATTGTCAGGCACTGGAAAAGAAATTTGAGCATACAAATGCTTATATCTACCAATGAAATCAGTCACTTTTTCTTTAACACCTTGTTTACAATGCATTAAATCAATCAAAGTAACTTTAGGACTTATATTGTATTGAAATTGTTGAATGAAAGCATTTGCAAGTTGTTCGAAAGAAGTAATAGAATAGGAAGGCAACGAGCAATACCATTGTAGGGCTTTGTCTCTTAATGTTCTAGTAAACAATTTTGCAAGCAACCTTTGGTCATAAGCAAAATCAGTACATATTGTTTGGAAAGTCTTAACATGTGTTAGAGGATCACCTTTACCATTATAAAGCTCCAAATGCGGGATTTCAACATGTTTAGGAGGGATAGCTCGAACAATGTTAAGAGAAAGTGGGCTCGCAACATCAAATGTGGGCACACTAAACTTAGATTGATTCATAGAGGCAATTTGTTGCTGTAAAGAAGAGACAGTTTGTGCAAGATTGTTAATGGTCGTTTCAGTCGAAGAGTTCATATTAGATGTGTTAGATTGAGATGGAGGTGTTATGTTATTGAAAGAAGGTAAAGAGTAAGGTGGTGGGACTCTATGATAGTTAGTCATAGGAGATGATTGGACAGGAGGAACACTACAAGGAGGAATGGAATGGTTAAACGAATTGCCCCCTTGTGTCATGTTCATTTGTGGAGATATAATAGGGACACTCATTGAAGGAATGAATGAAGAAGTCGGATTAAATGAAGGAAGAGGGTTAATTGAAGAAGAAGGGTTGCCCCCATGACTGGTGATCACAGGAGGAATGTCTTGTGTAGAAGTAGCCATTATGTTTGATGTAAAGGTAGGTACGCTAGCAATAGAAGTCATCAAAGGAATAGAATGATTGACTTGAGTAGGAGGTTGTGTATAACCCAAATTTTCAGCACAACTCTTCATAGGCATCACATTCGAATCCACAATGTGTGCAATACCACGCAAAATATCAATTCCATTCTTATCACTTTGAAGCATACGTTTTAGACCCTCAATTAAAGGAAGAGCTTGACTATCAGGGTATTCTTGAGACATCCATTGTCGAAAATCGTCAAATTGGTTATCCAATTTCGAAAGTTGTTCTTCAGAAACCTCATGGAGAGCTTCTTCATCATTAGGAGGATTAGAGGAATTACCCATGTCTTCGTTAAAAAGGCTATTCAAATTACGTTCCATCTCCTCAGTAATTAAACCTTGGAAAGACTTAATTCTACGGCTTCGTCTAATGGGAATAGTGTAAGTAGGGCTTATTGTTGTAAAACTCATGCACTAGAGAGAGAGAGAAGATTTTGAATTTAGAGGTAGCAATTTTCAGTAAAATCAGCCAATCTTCTGGATTTAAGCTGTTAAATACAATCAGGACAATCTCCCGAAATTTCAGAAAAAATGTCAGGGACCGTGGCGCTTCGGAGTGCACACAGTCCCAGCAACTTTTTTTGAAATTCGCAGGGATGAAAGTTATGATGATTTTAGAGCTAATCTGAAAAAATTGAGTGATTTTACGATCTGTAGATAGGCCAAATTAAAGTTGCAATCTCGAAATTGAACCCTACCAAGATTGTCGAAAAATGCAAAATTTGAATTTTGAAAAAGAGAGGGAAACTGAAATTTTGAATTTTATGATTTTAGAGGGAATGTCAAGAGCAATGCAAATTTTGAAATTTAAAAACTGACTCAATTTCACGCAAAATTCAATTTTGAAAGCGGAAATTAAAGTTATTGTAATTAAGCACTTAATTTCAAAAGTCACAAATTGTAAGAATTTGAATAAAGCACTGAAATTTCGAATGAATGCAAACACACTTTTCAGATTTAGGACAGTAAGAACACAATTTTGACACGAAATTTCAATTTCAATGATTTTTGAATGTTTAGAAGCCTTAATCCAAGCAATGACAAGACCAACTTTGACTGTAATTTTGAAAGTATTAGATTTGATAAAATCAGCCAAAATTCTGGATTTTAGCAGAAAAACACAGTAAGATCTCGCTCTCGAAATTTCAGAAAAAATGTCGGGGACGATGGAGCTCGGAGTGCACACGGTCCTCGCAACTTTTTTCCAAATTTTCAGGGATGAAAGATATTGTGATTTTATTGCGGAATCCAAAGTTACAGCTGATTTGGAGATGTTTTGATCAGTGAAATTGTCGGACAAAGGTTGAATCAAGAGGGTTTCAAAAATTAGGGTTTTGACACTTAACCACTTAATTTTCAAAATTAAAGCACAAATCTGAATTGACAATTTGTAATAGAAGGGCAGATCTGAAACAAGCATTTAACAATTAAACACTTCACAAGTTTAATTACTAAAAAGAAAATTTAGGGTTTTTATGCAATTAACCTCTAAAATTTTGCCAAAGATCAAACATGGAAATGTAATCAAGGAATCCAATTTTCAGATCTAACTATGAATAATCAGAAAGGATGTTCACGTCGGGTTCACCAAAATGTAAAGCGGAAAATCGCGATCGAACCCTAGTTGCTCTCCCCTCTTCCAACTCCAAGGAGAGAGAAGGGAGATTCACTAGGGTTGATGGTTTTCACTTAAGGGAGAGACTTTACATTCAAAAGAGGGGTTGAAACCCACAAGATCCAATCCCACACAATGCAAGATGGGATGCTAAATGAGTTTCAAGGGTTAAGAAAGCAAGGCTACCCTCTTTTGTAAAGAATGTTGATAGAAGAATTAAGCTAGGAATGCATAGAAAGTGACAAAGATTCGCTTATAAACTGAGATAGGGATATAGGATGAAGCTGCGGACCTGGAATTAGCAGTAAAATGTCGATACGGCGTTGTCCTGCAAATTTGAGCAAAAGTTGTCGGGACAATGGTGCCCGAGCGCCACGGTCCTCCGAAAAATCTGCGAAACGAAGGGGGATCTGTTCGTCTCTGCACAAGGATTCCAGATCTTCAATTTCAGCCGCGTACCTGCAACCTACACACAGAAAAGTGAAGACGATTGGGGGGTTAGGGATTAGGGGTTTGCCTTTAGGTCAAACCCCGGTTTTGGAATTAACCAAGAAATGAGCAATGCTGTAAGTGTAAATGTTTGTAATGTAAAACAAGTACTAATACCTTGTTGTAAGGATGTTTGTATCCTTATGTGCGAAGGTATAGATGTTGTATATTGTATGTTGTAGTAGTATGTAGTAAGTGATCTCCTCTTCAATGGTTGAATCCTTGACTTGAATGCAACACTTAGCCTTGAATGGAGACTTAGAAGGAATGCTTGAATGCTTGAATGCTTGAATATAGTTTCCATGCTTGTACACCTATCCCCCTCTTACCCAAATGGGAGAGGCAAATGTAGTTTATATACTTGTTAATTAGGGTTAAAAGACTGATTTTCCCGACCTTAGGCCGACCTAGGAAGATAATTTTCCAATTTGCAAACATAAAGACCCGAAGTCCCATAGGAGACCGGGCCCAAAATAGGACCCAGGGACCAGGGCGCTGGGCGCTCTGGTCCCACCTCCCGGGACAGCAGGGTGCAAAGGAGGTTCAGGCCAGGGTGCAAGAAAATGCAGTTTTTGGTGTCGTAATCAGGTTTCGGGGTCTCCATTCAGGTTGCGTGTTGCGTCACCATCGTGAAGACCGAAATGCAGTCGAAATTGCAAGTGTCGCAATTTTAGGATGCTACAATATCCAAGCAGTTGTGAGAAAAAATAACAACATTTCTATCCTTCCAAAGAGTGAAAAGGATCTCCATTCTGAAAGCATGCCATATCTGGTAGAACTTATAAGGGATTCTAAGTGAATCACCCAGAAGAGCCATGTGCCAGGAAAATGGCTCAAGCCGAAAAGGCCGAAAAAAGTCATGAATCCAGCTCCAATATTGTTGAGCTCTTTTACAGAACCAAAAGATGTGCATAAAAGTTTCTGGGTGACCACAAAAATGGCATCCAGGGTCGAGCACTCCCAAAAGCTTGAGTCTAGAACCCAAAGGAAGACCTTGAAAGAGAACACACCAGGCAAAGTGGGCAATCTTAGGCTCGGTGATGGTGGACTAGACAGCCAAAATCCTAAATCTCCAAGTAGTCTGGTAAGACTGCAAGTGCCACCGCTAGTTGAGAGTATGAGCCATAGGCAAGTGAGGAACCAACCAGAGATAACCTATTTTGGGTTTGCAGTTGGTAAAAGCAGTCCAAGGATACCACATCTAGTCTTTCCACCAAGGTCTAATAGACCAAATATCGAGCTTATGAAGTAGATTTGAGGGAAGGGCCGAAACTAGAAGGTCATAAGTCTGTCGATCTAGTTGAGATAGGCGAAACTAGACCTGGAGGTCCTCTCAAGACTAGAGGCTCATAGTAGATCTGGAAAAAAGATCCTTAGGGGTACTAATGTCATGCTTGTGAAAGCATAGAGCATTCACAAGAGCACTGACACCTTGAATTTTGGCCAAAGGTAACCCTTGCATCTGAAAAAAAGGGGACCACCAGAGGTTGTGCTGATTCATGGATAAGTCATCCCGAAAGCCATCGTCGACCCACCGCAGCCAAGGCTTGATAGCTTCCCAAGCACGCCGGAAACTTTTGACCACAAAAGAACCTTGTATCTGAATAGGTTCTGTCATGGTGAGAAAGGTTTGCAAGCTTATCCCCTTCTAGGCTAGCCTTTTAGAAGGAAAGCCTGAAGAAATGCAATGGCGGAGAAGAATTTTCTAGGCCCTATCTCCAGATAAGGCTTTGATAGCCCATTCAGCACATAAGCCCAGCCCTTGGTTCTAGGTGGAAATAAGGCCGAGTCCTATAGATTCCTTGGGGAGACAACAGTCCTCCCAAGCAACTCTATGAAAACCATGACGGTTAGACTCAGAGGCCCAAAGAAAGGCCCGCAAAAGTATTTCCAACTTCATGTAAGACACCTTTGAAGGAGCCCAACATGAAGAATAGTAAACATGGGTGGCGGCCAACACTTTGGAATAGACTTGGAATTTCCCAGCCAAAGAGAGAGGTTTGGTGATCTAGTAGGCAAGTTTTTTCTCGATTCTATCTAAGACCGCCTGCCAGAGATCTGAAGGTGAAGTTTGGAAGGCAAAAGGAATGCCCAGAAAGTGAAATATTTTTCCATGCTAAAGCCATTTCCAATCATACTAAAGGATCCAAGGCAGAGCAGGAAGAAAGTATTGTCTGTAACATTGTATCTTCTGCCATTGAATCACCGAATCAGAAGCCAAGCAAAAAGTGTTAAGACACTGAAGAGCGGATTGCACATTATCTTCATCCTCAATGAGAGTGAGAAAGGAATCATCAGTAAAGTGGCCATTGACAAGTTGGGAAGGTGACTCAGGCAAGGAGATACCACACACACGCCCAATAGTGATAGCATTAGCAGGTAAGTAACCAAACCCTTCTGTTGGAAGAACATATAAAGCAGGAGCTAGAGGGCACCCCTAGCGAATGGATCTGAAAAGGCCAAAATCCTCAGACTGCCATCCATTAATGGTAATGCAAGTCGAGGCATCCCCGAATAGCATCTGCACAGACTGGATGAACTAGGGACCAAAGCCTAGGGCTTTGCACATAGCCAAGATAAAAGGCCATTCAATGCAATCATATGCTTTAGCAAAGTGAATCTTAAGAAAGATTGCCCACTATTGAGAGCGTCTGGCCCAATCCATACCTTCCCAAATAGTGAAAATATTGTCCAGAATAAACCTGGATTTAATAAATCCAGTCTGTTCCGAACAGACAATAAGTGGTAGGAGATGTCGAATCTTAAGGGCCAAAGCTTTGGCAATGATCTTATAAGAGACATTAAGAAAGGTGATAGGCTGCCAATTGCAAATGTCATCTGGGTCCCCAACCTTAGGGATAAATTTGTTGTTACCCTAATTAATCATTTTTCCCAAGGAACGGGAATGAAAAGCTTCCAGATAGACCTTTATGAAGTTCTGGACAAACACAAGGCCAAAGAGCTTTGTAGAATCCACAGGGGAAGCCAACACATCGCAGGGCTTTGTCATATGCCATAGAGAAAGCGGCTTCTTTCAGATCATCAATGGTCAATAAGAGATCACAAAAGGCTTGTTGTGAGTCAGAGAGCCGTTTGGGAACAACAACTAAGCAATCTTGTAAGGCTTGGGTTCTGGTTAGAGAATGCCCCTACGCTGTGAACACCTTCTCATAATGATGGACAAAGGGTTGCAATATGTCAGGTAGCTCGGTGAGAAGATCTTGTCCCTCTTTTATTTTCTTAATCCCAACAGAGGTATGATGGGCACATAGAGCCAGGAAGAATTCCTTAGAAGCTCTATCGCCCACCTTAAGCTAGTGTAAACTGGCTTTGATTTGAGCTCCTTTGGCAGAGTGACTATCAGCAACTTGCTTCTAATGTCGGAGCTGGGCTAAATGGAGTTGCATGGTAGAATCAAAGGGATTCAAAGCCAAAGCTTCTATGGCGGCACATAAAGCTTTGGTGGTCACATCATACGACTGCGCCTGTAGTAGATGGCAAGTTGCCTGCCATAAATGCGTAGAAACCTCGTAGAGTAGGAAATGGCATCATGCCACCACTCAATCCAACCAGTGTGATGATGGGGCCTTGGCTCAAGATTCTATAGTCTTTGAATGTGGGCCATCGTGGACTGATGGTGCAGAAGAGACGTGTTGAGGTAGAATTGCATTTTGGAAGGATGTTGCCTAGCTATCTGCCATTCAATGCTAAACTTTATTGGGAAGTGTTCTAACAACATCACATCAACAAGAGGAGTGACAGGCAGATCAAGATCTTCAGAAAAAGAGAAAAAAGATTGCACAAATATCATAGCATGATCAAGCCTTTTAAGAATTCTGTCAGAGCCAGCTCTGAAATTAGACCAAGTGTGCCAGACCCCACCAGGATGTTGGCGGTTGGTGTTGGGGTCAAAAAGACCCAATTTATTGTGCATATAGTACTAGGCTTCCCGCTCTCTAGTGGAAATGAAAAAAAACATCCTTATCAGAAGCCACCTCAACCATATTGAAGTCCCCACACATGACCCAAGTGGCTGGTGGAAGATTCTCCATGATCCATTGCCAGAGGTATGATCTTTCAACCGAATCATTGGGAGCATAAACATTAACGATCCCAACAGAATGATTATCAATAGAAAGCAAAACCCAGACAACACGCTGCATGGGTCAACCACATGAGAAATAATTGTAGAGCACCACCGAGGTGAAAGGAGAGTGACAACTCCCCATTGACCAGCTTCATACGAGGATGAAAAACAAAGCTATCTAGCCAAATAACACGACATGCAACATTAAGCATGAAACGTGCAATTTTAACTTCCTAGAGGCAAAGAACATCCAGACCTATAATACCTTGACGAACATCTCGAACAGAATACTTTCTGGCGAGGTCTGTGAGACCTCAAACATTCCATGAGATGTAATTCATGACAAAACCAGCATATCATTTTCGTCCCCAAGAGAGGAGAAGCTATAGCGTAAAAAATCATGTTCTCCACTGGAGATGACTTGCCGTTTTTTCTGAACCGCCATCTATAGTCTCAGCATGCCCTGAAGGGCTGCGAGAACGGTGTAAAGAGTGTGGAGTAGAAATCACAAACACAACTTGAGGAGTGCGCACCCAAGGAGGATGAGCAGCATCCTCAGAAGAAGCATTCCCCTGTTGAGCAAGGTTTGAAACTAGAGTGGGAGCCGCCTGGGAGGACGGAGACTGCACAGGAGGATCCGTCGTTAGTTGAGAACTAGAATCGATGGGAGTCTTTTGGGCCGAAACCACAGGGGTTTTTCCTTTATGAACCACCGTGGTCTATTCATCCTTCTTGGCTCCCTCCACTAGTCGAGAGCCAGATTCCTTAACAAGGGCTTTTAATTTCGGAGTTGCCAAGGGACAATCCCTGATCTTGTGATTCCTTGATTGGCATCGATAACAAGTGTTGGGTAGGTTTAGCTAAAGCACCTTATGGGTGAAGGTGGTACCGCCCACTGAATATCAATAGTTTCTTTCAGGTCGTGAGAAAGGTCGACTTCAACACATACCCTCTTTTGAGGGCAAGCATTAAAAAATTGGTCTGGCTCAAGGCAGACAACTTTGCCAACAGACTGAGCAATGATTCGCATGAAGGGCCAATAAGGCAAAGGAAGACTAGGGAACTCAACCCAAACTGAAACTTGCAATATTTTGTCATTTGAAATAGAAAATTGCAAGACTAGCGCTAGAAGACTAGAAGGGACAACCTAACAGTCCACGTACCATGAGAGAGAATAGCCTCGACATGGGAAGGGTTTGAAAAGCGAAACAAAAAAAACCTTTCGTGAGACTTTGGACACCATCAAGCCTAACTCCATGAGGAGACCAGGTTTTGGCGACCCAATCATGAAGCATGCTTTTAGGAGGGATCCTACCAACAAAATATCCTATCAAACTACAGTTTTCAAGCCAATCACAAGCATTGTCAAAGTCTTGAACAACAAGTACAACATCAGGCGAGGACATACCTTGTGAAACACTTTCGGGACAAATTTGTGAGGGTGTTTGCTCGGTGGCACCATGAGGTTCCATTGCAGCAACTCCAGCACCACCATCAACTGCTGGGCTAAAGTTGGTCGAAGCCATAATAAACACAAAAAATCCTGCAGTAAATGCAGTTTGAAGCACACAAGATGGAACACGCAACCTCAAACCCTACCAAAGCCAAGTTTGCTCTCTCATCTAGCCAAAATATCTTTTTTTCAGTTTACCTCACAACTGTGTTATCTGATATTTTACAATTTCTCCCTCTCACCTTTTTGTACAAATAAAAAGAACATAAACAAAGTTTTTAAGCTCACAAGGTTAAATGGGGTCTCGAAAGAGAAATGCCTAAACTAGCTCACCTTAAAACCCATTAAATTGTAAAGCTTCACTTAGCTTTCGAGTATGTTTAAATGCTTTTGTTTATTACCGAATTTAGTCTAGAAATGATGAGATCACACAATAGTGAACAGGGTTTACAATTTAGTTGTATATTTTTAACAGTTTCTTCTTTCTATTTCCCAAATATTTACAGGTCTCCGCTCAACACGAGTCCCTTACCTCAAAGTTTTTCAAGCTGCTTGCTTGGTTGCTTCTTTCCAGTGGGGAAGCAGCTGAGATACTGAATCCCAGATATGTTGCATTGTTGTTTTTGGGGGAATTCATGCACCACCGTGCAAACAAAACCAGGGGCTGATAAGGCTCTAGATTGAATTTTGTAATATGGGTTGTTAGAAAATGGAACTCGACATTCGAGTTATTTTAAAAAATCTCTTATTTTCTCATGTTGTAATCAGGCAGGGTTAAATTTACTGGGAATTGCCGAAAAATAAAAATATCAATTTATACATTGTCTGTTACTCCATTGCCAAAAACATTGAGAATGTTTTAATTCAATCAACACCAGGGTGAGGTCAGTGAATGGCGAATTTAGTTAATTATACAGTACTGGCCACATTACCTTGCACATTACTGGCTCAATTATAATGTACAGATAGAAGAGGCCAATACGAATAATTTGAATTTGAATATACATATGCTAATTCTGTTGAACAAGAAAATATTGGGACGATATGATCACGAATCTGTCTCTAATGCGGGAATAACGAAATTTCAATTTAGTTTTTGAACCATGACCATAAAATCAAAATGAAAGATAAAGCTTTTCTTTGCACACTTGATTTTGTATGAATTGAAATCTCCCTATGTATCAAATACATGAGTGGGGTAACTTTCAAACAGGGGATCCTCAGGTAGAAAGTAGAAGAAGATGAGTAGTAGCCTACTTAGAGGAAAATGGCCATGCAAAATTGCAAATAGAATACAGCTGATGAGGTAGAATTAATAATTTCAGAAACATAATGTGAATTTGAGGTAATAATTTCACAAACAGAATGCGAGGATCCATTCGAGTACAGCTTTACATAGTCAAAAATAACTAAAAGAGAAAAATTCTAAAGATGGAGTGTGGAGATGTAAAATTTAGTTTTTATTTATTAATCTGGATTTATAATAAAGTTATGAAACTAATCTAGTATTGTTCGGCTGTACCCTCAAACTTTATCAATCAGTTTGACTATGAGAAAAATAATCAACCTTAAAGCAAAATGTCTCAATAAGTGTTGTGTGGAAATGTAAACTATAAACCCAGACATTTATTGAATTAATCATATGAACTTGACAATTGGTAGGACAAACTGTAGACATTCATTAATTCCCTTCCCAGCCCTTGGTCAAGTTTGGTACATCCGAAGATCAAGTACCCATCTAGCATTTTAAATGTGCGATTTCACTTCCTTAATTAAAAGGAACAAAGCTTAGAGTAGTGAATGTCCTAAGGATGCTACATTGGTGATGCTTAGCTATTACTACAGGAAAGCTTGAAATTGAAAACTTCAATAAGCATATAGGATGCTTCGGAAAATGGCTTTTGAAAAAAAAATGTTGTTTGAATCAATTCTAGTGGGTTGGTTAAGACACCTATTAAAACTGCAATTTGAAAACTTTTGAACCTAAAGATTTTAGGCTGTATAATCTCCAAAATATTCATTTGTTAAATCTTAAAATTAGCAAATGTTAAATTCTGCTCTTAGATAGCATGGTTTCAATTTTCAATTGGATGGCTTAAATCACACATTAAGTTTTCATTTCTAGGTTTAAAAATGTCTACATTATTCCAAGTTTTCGAGACCCGGGACAGGGGGACAAGTTCATATGAAAACATGGATAATGCAAACATCAAACATACAACATTATCAATAGACTCAATACTCAATATGCACTCATGATTCAGAATTTCAATTCATTCACATTGTCAATATGCATATCATAATAGATATTAAAGAAATAACATACAAAATGCCCAAAGGCTACTGCTGCCATATTATTTCATTGTCAATTGCAATATGGAAATCAAAATAGTACTAAGTAAATACTAAAAAGCAAAGTATATTATTTATTATTTAATTTATTTTCTATTTATAAATTTTAAAATTTATAATATAAATTAATTTAAAATTATAAATATTTAATATGAATTAATAAATTTAATGTTGCTTTTTTATTTTTGATAGAGGGCCCACATTAGAAAAATAGATAGTCCTATTTTGATTTCATAACTATTCAAAATTCTGATAATTTGGTAACGGAGGGACGTCCCCTGGCGGTCCCCAAGTCCCCGAAATGATCCCGAAATGATCCCCAAAATATCCCCTAAATGAACCTGAAAGAACATCAATATTATATGCCAAACAAGAAAATGTGCCAACTGTGCAAATAATGTACTTTGATGTAATATGCATACCAAATTTTAAATCCATGGCTTTGTTGTGTATCTTGAATCCTTATCTCTCTGTGGTCTGATATGCATCTATCTAATTTGTAGTAAGCATAAATGGTATATTTAAAGTTATCTCATGCCGGTGATTCCTATTTATAGTTTGTTAATGAAAAAATAGCATTCAAGACGAAGAGTTGAAGATCTGAAATTCATCACAGCTGGGGTTTAATTTCTAAGCTATTTGATTTCGGTTTTAAGATGAAATAAAAATAAAAGTATTTAGGATAAAATCAATCCTTCCATGAAGTCCAAGATATATTGATACTAATTCAAGCTTATTTTAGGTCTCTGACATAGTTTTGTGTCCTATCTTAAACAGAGAGAAATCATACCAAGTGGTTGCATTACTCTTCCAAAAATATGCATATGCTTGTGATTTTTGGCTGTAAAAAAATATCAATTGTAACACAAAGTATCAATTGTAAAGGCTGCTGGAAAACTAATCCCAACTGCCTCATTTATTTCTGCCACCATAAATCTTCATTTTTGGCTCCCAACAAATCTTGCAAATATTCTCACATGTGTGAGATTTCATTCTCCAGCTAATATCTTTTAATCAATATTTTGAAATTTACATGAGGACAGATTTTTGATAAAAATGCAAATCCATATCTTCTTAGACAAGATTTCCGAGCTAGCAAAAATTAAATGCATTTATTTTTCCTCCTTGGCTGGGTCATACTTAACTTCTAGAAATGTTTTTTAATAGAAGTTTGGTGGTCATTTTGAAGTTAGTTTTGGAGAGAATGAGAAGAGAAAAAGGGCAGAGCAGCCACAAATTTTATATAACAGCAATTGAAAGAGACATCCAGTGCTGTAGCAACACCCAGAAACAGGGGAGTTTAAACTGTTTTATTTTCTGAGAACAAACATGAGAGTAATAGTTCTGTAATTTTCTATTTGGTGTAGATTTTGTAAGCATCGGTATATGAATATAAATAGAAAAGAAATTTGGGTAAATTTTGTGTTTAAATTTCACTGCTCTATTTTTTGTTTATTTTATTTTTTTATGTCCTTTGCCTCATCCTTCACGTGGTATCAGAGCTGAAGGTTAGTAAGCTAAAGGTTGTTTGTGTTGAAGTTTTTTTTTTCAAAAATTTCAAGGAGTTTGAAGATTTACACAGCCAGCAATGGCAAGCACAAGCACAAGCTTGACAAACCCACAGATTCCACAATTTAATGGCAAGAACTAGCAAGAACTATGACTACTGGGCAGTCACAATGAAGACATTGTTTTGTGCTCAAGATTTGTGGGAATTTGTTGAGAATGGTTACCCAGAACCAGTAGAAACAACAACATATAATGCATTGTCTCAAGCAGATAAAGACTTATTGAAGGAAAATAGAAAGAAAGATTCAAAATCCCTATTCTTCATCTTTCAAGGAGTCAATGAAAGCATTTTTTCAAGGATTCAAAGTACAACAAAATCCAAACAAGCTTGGGATATTCTGCAAATTGCATACCAGGGAATAGACAAAGTAAAGACAACAAAACTATAAATGCTAAGAAGAGACTTTGAGACCATAGTCATGAAGGAGACTGAATCAATAGACTCATTTTTTACACAAATTATTGGACTGGTTAATCAAATCAGATCTCATGGTGAGGCACTTGAAGAAATAAGAGTAGTTGAGAAGATATTGAGAAGCCTACCTACAAGGTTTATGCCAATTGTTGTAGCCATTGAAGAAACTAAGAATCTCTCTCAATTTTCAGTGGATGAATTATAGGCATCACTCATTTCACCTGAGCACAAGTTGAGTAGAACAACAAATTCATCATTAGAGCATGCCTTCAAAACACAAGCTACAATTAGCCATGGTAGAGGCAGAGGAAGAAATTTGTATAGAGGTGGAAGAAGTAGCCCATCAGACTCAGGTAGAAGAAGCAACCCATCAACCTCAAGTGGAAGAGACAACAACCAAAATTTTAATCAAAATCAGCCCCAAGGTCAAAGCTATAATAAATCACAAGTCCAATGTCATTATTGCAAAAAATATGGGCATTATTTGAATGAATGTAGAAAGAAAAAATATGACAATAGGCAAAAAAAAAAAGTTCATTTCAGATGTATATTTTGTCCCTGGATTAAAACACAATGTGTTGAGGATTGGGCAGCTTATTCAAATGGGATATAGAGTATTTTTCAAAAATGAAGAATGCACAATCTTAGATAATGCAAAAGTAAAAATGACAAATAATAGAATGTTTCCCCTTAGGATACAACCAGATTTGAAGGCAGAATTTTCTCAAACACAACAACCAGTAGACAAAGGGAAAGGTGCAACAGTCACCCAAACAATATTTCAAGCTGAAATTAAGGATGCAAATTGGTTATGGCATTTGATATTTGGACACTTAAACTTTGGAGGCTTAAATCTATTACATAGAAATAACATGGTAAGGGGATTGCCACTCATAGAGAAACCAACAAGGCTATGTGAAGGTTGCATTCTAGGCAAATACCATAGGGAATCATTCCCAATAGGAAAGTCAATGAGGGCAACAACACCATTAGATATTGTCCACTCAGACTTATGCGGTCCAATGCAAACATCATCAATTGGTGGAATATATTATTTCATGACTTTCATTGATGAATATACAAGTAAAACTTGGGTCTTCTTCTTGAAACATAAGGATGAAGCATTTGATTACTTTTGTCAATTCAAGGCCCTTGTGGAGAAGCAAAGTGGATATTATATCAAAGCATTAAGAATGGATAGAGATGGAGAGTATATATCAAATGAATTCCTAAGATTTTGCAAGGATAATGGTATTCACAAAAAAATTACTACAAGGTACACACCTCAATAAAATGGTGTAGATGAAAGGAAAAATAGAACAATTATGGAAATGGCAAGGAGCATGCTAAAAGCAAAATATTTGTCAAATGACTATTGGGCTGAAGTTGTCTCATGTGTAGTCTATATAATAAATAGATGTGCAACCAAGAGTTTAAAGAATATGATTCCGGAAGAAGCATGGAGTGGAAGAAAACAAAATATTGCTCACGTGAGAGTGTTTGGATGTGTGGCATATGTGCATGTTCTAGATGAATTCAGAAAGAAGTTGGACAACAAAGGATAAAGATGCATATTCGTGGGATATAGCAAAGAATCAAAGGAATATAAACTACACAATCCAATAGCCAAAAGGGTAATAATCAGCAGATATGTGCATTTTATTGAAGAGGAAGCGCGAGATGGCACCTTAGAGAAAACAGTCAATGTAACAACAAGCATACAACAAGAAGATGGAGAAGAAATTATACCAGCAGGTATTCCTGAAGAAATTATACCAGCAGGTATTCCTCCAAATGCGACTCCTCCCACTCCCATTCAAAGTTAGTAAAGTGGTCCTCAAATGACACCTTCATCAAGCACAAGGACAACCTCACATATTCAAGCAAACACTCCTTCAAATAGACAAAAAACACCAACAACAATAGGAACTCAAAGTGCAGGCCCATCAATTCCACATTCTATAAGTTCAAATTCAATTCACACGTCAAATCCAACATTGGCAAGCATGAGAAGACAAAAATTCAGAAGTTTAAGAGACATTTATGAGCAAAATGAAGGTGAGAATAACACAAGTCTGAATTCTCCTTTTGTAATATATTCACATGTTGATGATCTCATTCATTTTGAAGATGCGATTAAGGATGACAAGTGGATAAATGCTATGGATGAAGAAATAAATGAAATAGAAAATAATGAAACTTGGGAGTTAGTGAGTCTTCCAAAAGGAAAAGAAGTTATAGGTGTAAAGTGGGTGTATAAGACAAAATGCAATGTAGAAGGAAGGATTGAAAGGCATAAAGAAAGATTGGTTGTCAAGGGATATAAACAACAACCAGGTAGAGACTATGATAAAACTTATGCTCCTGTTGCAAGGATGGAAACAATAAGGGCAGTCTTGGCAATAGCAGCTCAACACAAATGGAAGGTATATCAAATGGACGTAAAGTCAACATTTTTAAAAGGAGTATTAAATGAGGAGGTGTATATAGAACAACCACATGGATATGAGGTTCAAGGACAAGAAGACAAAGTCTATAAGTTGAAAAAGGCACTTTATGGTTTGAAGCAAGCACCATGGGCATGGTATAATAGAATTGACACATACTTCTTGAGCAATAATTTTAACAAAAGTGATGGTGAACCTACTCTCTACATCAGGGAAGGTGATGGTAAGATCTTAATTGTTGTTTGGTATGTAGATGACTTAATATTCACAGGGAATGATGATATTCTCATTGTTGATTTCAAAGAAACAATGAAAAGTGAATTTGAGATGACTGATCTAAGGTTGTTAAGATACTTCCTAGGAATAGAAGTGCATCAAAAGAAGAATGGTAGTTTTATTTGTCAATCAAATTATGCAGCTCAAATCTTGAAGAGGTTTAAAATGCAATACAGCAAGTCTGCTCCAACACCAACAACCGCAGGTCTTAAATTGAGTAAGGATGATTGCAACAATAATGTGAATCCAAATCTTTACAAAAGCATGGTTGGAAGTTTAATGTATCTAACTACAACAAGACCTGATATAATGTATGCAATGAGTTTAATTTCAAGGTTTATGGAGACCCCAAAGGAGACACACTAGTTTGCAGCCAAAAGAATAATGAGATATGTTAATGGAACAAAGGCATATGGAATTTTGTATGGTGCAACAAATCATTTCAAGTTGGTTGGTTACATGGACAGTGATTAGGCAAGTAGTTTAGATGATAGAAAAATCACATTAGGTTATGCATTTCATTTGGGTTTGGGAGTCATTTCTTGGGCTTCCAAGAAACAACCAATTGTTTCACTTTCTATAGTTGAATCTGAGTATATAGCAGCAACAGGGGCAGCATGCCAAGCCATATGGATGAGAAGGATATTAAAAGATTTAAGACATGAACAACAAGGGACAAATACAATATTTTGTGATAACAGTTTCGCAATTGCACTATCCAAGAACATAGTTTTCCATAAAAGAAGCAAACATATTGATACAAGGTATCATTTTATAAGCAAACTAATCAATGATGGTGAAGTTATTTTGGAGCATTGCAGATATGAAGAATAGTATGCTGATATTTTAACAAAGCCATTGGAAAGAGATAGTTTTGCTCACCAAAGAGACAACTTGGGCATCATGGATGGCAGCAGTTGTGATTAAGGGGGAGTGTTGGAAAACTAATCCCAACTGCCTCAATTATTTCTGCCACCATAAATCTTCATTTTTGGCCCCCAACAAATCTTGCAAATATTCTCACATGTGTGAGATTTCATTCTCCAGCTAATATCATTTAATCAATATTTTGAAATTTGTATGAGAGGATAGATTTTGGTAAAAATGCAAATCTATATTTTCTTAGACAAGATTTCCCAGCTAGCAAAAATTAAATGCATTTATTTTTCCTCCTTCTCTGGGTCATACGTAACTTCTGGAAATGTTTTTTTAATAGAAGTTTGGTAGTCATTTTGAAGTTAGTTTTGGAGAGAATGAGAAGAGAAAAAGTTTAGAGGAGAGAAACCACAAATTTTCTATAACAACAATTGAAAGAGACATCCAGTGTTGTAGCAACAGCCAGTCAGAAACAGGGGAGTTTAAACTGTTTTATTTTTTGAGAACAAACTTGAGAGCAACAACTCTGTAATTTTCTATTTGGTGTAGATTTTGTAAGCATTGGTATATGAATATTAATAGAAAAGAAATTTGGGCAAATTCTGTGTTTAAATTTCACTACTTTGTTTCTTGTTTTTTTTTGTTTTCATGTCCTTTGCCTCATCCTTCAAAGGTGCAAGTAATAATGGTAAAAGTACTCTACCTAAAAGGCTAGATTACCAATTCAGATTGATACGCCTCTAATTACATTCATGGTATACTTTTGATTTATGAACATTGAAAGAAAGTCAAGTGGACGAAGAATGCTTCCTACACTAATTTAAGTAGAAGAGATACAACCAAACAAATTTAAGACTTTACAGCTATAGTTGATTAGATGCACTTTCAGATTGACATAAAAAAAATATTCAATAACAAAACAAAACTAACACAAGTTATATGTGGGAACTTTTTCAAGAGAAATCTTTCACACTTAAAACATAGTCTAATGGTACTTTAAAATATAATTACATACAACTCCATTTACAAAGTTGTCAATTGGTTAATGACAAACAATCCAAAAAATTTAGCAATTGTTTTATTTGTTTTTTCTATGGTTTGATCTTTAGACATTCTCAACTTATTGGATAGAGAAATGATGGGGGTTGAAGGAGAGAAAATATACAAAACAAAAATTAATTATATTAATCAAGACAAATAGTACAACATTATCATTTGATCTTTTGCCCAAACAAAGACTAGCATGACTATAGCTTACAATTTACAACTCTGTGGAGCTGGACTCATCAAGGAGTGCATAACAAATACAAACTTAGTCAATAAATAGAAAGTTGAGTGCACACTGTAGATTGCAGCTAGGTGAAATATTTATGGAGGACAGGTGAATGAAATTCCAATATGAATCACATCAGTGGCTGGAGTAATCTCTTGGTCATCTTTGGAAGCTTTTGTCTTTCATTTCTACCATGAAATCTGATTGCATTCTTAATTTCTTTCACTGATGTTACGACATCAAAATCTTCTAATTCTAGAGATCAAACCTAGGAAATCCCATATTTCCATTGGGATGCTCTTACCATGAGCTCTAGCCCTCTTGGTTTCCAGTCCATCATCAATTCAGGTGTGATTCACTTGTTTTATCAACACCTCCCATTGAGTCACACTCCAAATGCTCAGGGATCCTAGTAGGCTCTGCTTGCCTCAAACATGATTACATAAATCCAGAATCCTACAACATTTAACCATATTTCTTTAATCCATTGACAAATTGGCTTTGCCCAACTTAAGAAACCTATCCTCCTTTGATCTTCTTATCTTTGTTATCAAATCCTCTTTTAGTCATTATTACTCAACAATCTCTCCTTCATATGGTGGATTTCTTCTTTGACTTGCCAAATTTTCAAAGATTACACCACCTTTCAACAATGATCTCCTTTTACACATTTTGTTTGTGGCTTGATCGCCTTCTTTGACTTTAGCAACAAGCTAAACCTCCAACAACAGCTGGAAGTAAACAACTTGGCACTCAAGATCTTATGTGACTTCTCTTGTTCTCTGTAGTAGTCTTACTTTTTGGTGCACCTTTAACCTAAACAATTTGTATAGCCAGTAATTTCTTCTCCAATGATTTCCTTTCACTTTGCACACAACTTGCACTAATTATTGTAGTGATCTCCAATACTACACAACTATTTTCCTTATTACACACCTCCTTTTCTCGAGCCTTCTCTCTTCTCCATATTCCTCATACATCTAGAGTTTATTTTGTAGGCAACGACATCTCCTCTACAAATCTTCTTTTGTTCCCTTCAAACACTTGGTACCAAAAGTTCTTATCCTTGCAAGCAGTGACTTCAGCAGATCCTACTTTTTGCTCCTTCTGTCTCCCATGGTCACCATATTTAACATGATCATTGTCCTATAAGAGAAAATTTTCTACACCAAAGTAACATCTACAAAAGTTGAAATACATGTCAAACTTCAAAACCAAACATAGAGCGAAGAGCTACATCTTTCACAAATATAATCTTCTTTAATATGATAAGGCATCTAGATGAAAAACTCCTTATGAAAATAGAATGCAAATAGAAATAGAACAAAGGATTCTTCACAACTAGAAAACATCCGCTACCATAAAAAAAATAGACATAGTCGCAAAATATAATAACCTACAAAACTCATAGAAGGCAACCTAGCACAAACTTAATATTCAATCAAACAAACCACAACACAAGATTCTCTTGAGGCTTTGATACCACTATGATGGGGGTTGAAGGAGAGAAAATATATAAAATAGAAATCATTTATATTAGTCAAGCCAAACTAGTACAACATTATCATTTGAGCTTCTACTCATACAAAGACTAACATAACTATAGGTTACAATTTATAACTTTGTGGAGCTAGAATCATCAAGAAGTGCATAACAAATACAAACACAGTCATTAAATAGAAAGTTGAATGCACACTGTAGATTGCAGTTAGGTGAAATATTTATGGAGGACAGGTGAATGGAAGTCCAACATGAATCACATGGGAAGCTGAAGTAATCTCTTGGTTAACTCTAGAAGCTTATGTCCTAAATGTAGAGTTTGACAATTTCCACATGACCAATGGTAGAAATTAATACCTACCTACAAGAAAAAAAAACATTTAACTAGGTTCAAGAAATAGGAGATTAATAAAAAGTATATAGGCTGCCCATTGGTTAATGACAAATAATCCAATTAGAAATGGTAGCCCAACAAATTTAGCAATTGTTTTGTTTCCTTTTATTTACAATTTGTATATGAGTCATATAATCCGGTTTCAGAGCTTTATTTATTCCTCTCAAGTTTTGCAGTCTTCTATTTTGTACTTTGAATTGTACAAACTATATAGGTTGCCAATATAGGAAATAAGGGATTAGTATGAACTTAATAGCCTGCCAGTTGGTTTTTGTAATGTCATTCCCCTCATCAGTGGACTAGTAACTAAATGGCTTTCCTAGTTTCACTCAAGTCCAATACTTCTATGTTCATCTACATGTACTTTATATTTAGCTTCTATCTGCTTTTTGACTTGCATATATATGTTCTCCTAGCAGTAGAACCCTGAGTGTTTGAAGATCAATATAAATTAAAAAATTTATGTTTAGTTGTATTTTTGTGAACTTAAGTGTTCTAAAAAATTTAAGCTAGGAAAATCTACCAAATCTATAAATGTGGACTTCATTTTTTGGGAGAAAAATTTGCCCAATGATTTCAATATTCAAGGAATTTTTTAGTATATTTTCACATTTCTATGGATATTTCTTGAAGAGGCATACTTTGGTCTTAGAAATATCTTCCAGCTTACATCAATTTCATGTATAATTATAAACATTGAAAGAGTTGTTCACATTATTAGTAGATTAAGATGTTGATCTAGAAAAAACATTGGAGCACCTTCATTGCATGAAGACCCTCACCTCTGTGGATATTTTTCTAAAGTACACTCTCCTGAAGACTTTTAACTTATATATAGCAATCACAACCACCCTACTCATCATTCTCAAATGTTCAATACAAATATAAATGTTGAAACATTTTGGTAAAGTACACCATGTTTAAGACTTTTAGATTCCTCTATTATGAATTCCATAAACATGTTTTTTTTCTCATTTTTAGCTATTGATTTTTAGTTTACACCATTATGAATTCCATGTACATGTCTTTTTATTCATTTTTAGCTATTCACTACATATACAAATGTAGAAGGAATTGTTCACAGAAATAGTCAAATGCAGATACAAATATTGAAAGATTTGCTCATCGCATCACAAACACTGCACTCATCACAATAGCAACAAATAAAACTACTTATCAAAAAATAGTTAAACTTAAAAACTATATTTTTCTTGCTTAAGGAGCTCTACTATTGTTTTCACCTTATCAATGTAAACTTAAAAACTATAATCTTTCTACTTAAGGATATTTCCTGCACATATTATGAATGCAATTTTTTTCTTTCCTTCAATTCTCAAAATATGAAAAACTAACTGTCGTCTTTTTAGGGAAAACAAACATTCAACCCAACAATCGTCAAGTCACAAAGCAACTGTCAGACTAATGGCTTCCTATTGCCAAGCTGTTAAGAATTCTATAACTACCACCCATCGACACTAAGCTCATAACACTACTAAGGCCTAGAGTACACATAAACTGCATTGACCATGAATACGTTATATTCCATGTAAGAGGCACAAGGCCTACTTTGTTCAACCAAACAAGAAGTAAACCAAAATCAAAGAATAAATCCTAAAAATAGAAGAGAGGGAGGGAGATGCCCTTACATCAAACTCCCTAGGAAGAAACAAAATCATGAGCTACTAATCATGAGGTCTTCCACAAAATGACCCAACTTAAGCATGTAAAACTTAGTCAGCCAAGAGGCATCCTAGAGAGAATGATCTTTCTGTTTGACCAAGTAGCAAAAGTATTCATGTTGGCAAGTTTTCTTTAACAATTGTTTATCCAAAATACAGTCTACACTTTATGAAGGGAAATAACTTATTTGTAGTTCCTAAGGGACTAAGTCATTTGCATCTATCATACCTTCATTTAGACCCTCTTTATAGGGATATAAATCTACTATATTGAAGATGGGAGAGATGCCTAAATATGAAGACAAATCTATCTCATAAGCATTTGTAGAAAATTTTCTGAGTATTCAACAAGGACCAACCTTCTTCATGTGAATTTTGTTGTACATCCTAGTAGGAAACCTCTTCTTACGAAGATGAGCCAAGACAAGGTCTCCAACCTGAAAATGAAGTTCTCTCTATTTCTAGTCAGTATGTTATTTATACCACTGATTTCTTAATTCAATATTCATCTTCACTGCTTCCTATATATCATGGATGGCTATAGCAAAACCTTCAGCACTTGCACTGTGTTTCTCCATCCCACTATTATCTCTAAGTTCAAACATATCCCATGGGTGCATTCTATATACAATATATAATGGACCAGACCCTATACTTTTGTTGGGAGAATCACTATAAGTGAACTTTGTTTGTGCTAATGCTAGATCCCAACTACCAAGTGTTTTCCCAACAAGATGCCTTAGCATATTACCAAGACTCCTATTTACAACCTCAATTTGACAATCCTTTTGTTGATGATAAGTAGAACTCAAACTCAAATTAGTGTCCAACCTGTTCCAATGTTTCTCATGAACTGATTAATAATAATAATTTCCTCATTTCATGCTAATATAACTTTTTTCTTGTTTTTAATAGACTTTTCTATTCACATTAGAGTTGTATACATAACAATTTGATTGGTGTTACCCTTATAAATATGATTGATCAAACTTATTCCAGGATTTACTATTCATAATTATATATGAACATGACGTTTATTTTATTCTATTTCAAAAACATACATAAAACTATTATTAAATATTAATACTTACATCAAATAGATGTGTGATAGTTATGTTCATTGTGATTTATAGTGGATTTTAATCTATATCGAATGTCTTATACATTTGATAGGTGAATAGTTAAAGTAATTAGTATATTATTAAAAAATGATATAACACACTATTAATCATTATTAATTTAGCTAAGTGTTGCATTAGAAATACTGAAAATAGCAATATAGTAATATATTTGTGTTAATTTTATGATTTTGTCTTGGGGTATGTGCACCAAGTTGTGGTACCAAAAGGGGGTCTTAAGATGCTGCTTTATTTCTAAAATCAACAAAGTTTGAACTTTAATGAAAAATTGAACATATTCTCTTGATTATTTTTCTAGATTCGATTGTGTATATATTTTTTATATACACAATAGAATCGAGAAAAAAAATCAAGAGAATACAGCAGGGATTGTGGAAATTTCATAGCATTAAATTGAACATAGTTACACTCCAAATTTGAAGATGCAAAAAGAATATGAGTTAGAGTGCTTTAAGTCTACTTTTTAAACTATTAATTTTTTTTTGAAAATGGTGGAGATTAAGGGTTTCAAAAGGGGGCCCACAAAAAGTGGTCTTGTTTTTATGCAAAAAACATAACATAGCATCTATTGTGCCCCCCTTAAAATGTTAACTTTTTTTTTTTTGAATTTTAAAATTGCTTTAGTGAGAAATTAGCTAACACCTTGTAGTTTATGCATAAATTTTAAGCTAATTTTTTAATGAGAATATGATTTTTTACTAATTTTCAAAGTGGACACATCTTGCAAAACAGAAATTTGAGCATGCTCCCTGCTATAATCATTGAAAACTAATAAAAAATAAAACTTTTTTTTTTTAATTGTGTAGAATGGAGTCTAGTTTCTAAATGCACCTTTCTTCAAAATCTGATGAATGTGTAAAAAACTATACCCAAAATAATGCACGTTGGTTTTTTTACCAAAAACAGACACACTAACAAAAGAAATTAAAGATGAAAACTTTAGCGAAAGAAAAATGTGAATAAAATTGCATGCTTGGATAGCTAAGAGAGAGCTTAAGGTCTCTATGGTGTTGTGCAATCCTCATGGGGAGCACGGCCAAAAGCATGTGAATTGTTTTAATCTTCTAGTCAAAATGCGTCTCAAGCCAGAAATAATTGTGTAACCCTTTGGGTTGGATGCCAAGTACAATATAACTCAAAGGGTTGGTGGTTGCCAATGCAAACCATTTTGAAAGCACCAAATAGGCACTCGCCCTATTTGGCACTCGCCAAATTCAAAATTTTGATTTTTCATGTATTTGGCACTCACCAAATGTGAAAAGTCATTTTTTTTGCATTTGACAAGTGCCAAATGTTCTGCACTACGAAATTTGTGAATTTGTATTATTATTTTTTGCATTTTTCCAGTTTGGGCACAAGTTATACCCACCCCTTAAGTATAATATATACATGAAATATAACATTTAAGTATAAGTCACATTTCAATTTATGTTTTTTCCTTTATTTCATGTATATATATGGCAGGATGTTAAAGAGTGGTTTCATCTCTGTAGGAGTTATATTGTAGATTCTAGTTTTTATATGATCATATAAAATTTTAGACTTAGAAAATTTCAATAATCAGCATGTCAAATTTCACTAATAAGCATGCTCCTATTAGCATTCTTTAGCTCTGTATCTCACTCTCTTTATCTTCCCCAAACTCTAGACCTATCTCTCTCCCTCTCTTGTCTCTCTCATTTCTCTCCCCCCTCTCTAGGTATATCCCACCCTCTCTACTTTTCATTCATTCCTTATCCCCATTTCTATCCTTGACTCCCTCGCTCTCTCTTCTCTCTCACTCTCTTATTATTTCTCTCCCCTGCATCTCCATTCTCTTGGTCACTACTTATCCCTTCTATCCTCTCTCTCCCCATATATAGGACTCTCCTTCCCTCCCTATTCACCTCACTACCTCTTCCTCCCTATATTATTACCCACCTCTCTCTCCCCCTCTAGGTTTCTCCCCCCCTCTCCAACCTTATCTCCCATCCTATTACCCCTATCCATATCTCTCTCCCAACCTATCTATCTCCTTATTCACTAGGTCTCTCACTCCCTCTATTTCTACCTCTCCATCCATCCCCTTTTACTCATCTCTTTGTTCTTCTATCTCTTCTATTCTTTCTCCCTCCCCTCTCTAGGTCTCTCCATTCCTTTCTTCCCCTCTCCCTCTTTATCTCCCTCCCCCACTCTCTTTTCTTCTCTCTTCCTCTCTTATTCTCTATCCTCATTGTCTAGGTCATCACCTCTCCATCCCACCCTCTCTCCCATCTCTAGGTTTCTCCCTCTCCACCTTTCTACCTCTACATATAGGTCTTGTTACCCACATCTCTTTATCCCCTTCTATCTATCTCACTCCTCTCTCACCATCTAGGTCTCTCACCTATCTATATGTCCCCTCTATAGTTCTCTCCCTCCCCCTTAACCCTATCCCTTTATGAACTTCCTCCTCTTCTCTTCCTCCCCTAACCTCTTTGTATCCTCCTTCCATAGGTCTCCCACTCCCTCTATGTCTACCTCTCCATACATCCTCTCATACTCCTCTCTTTTTCTTTTATCTCTCCTATTCTATCTCTCTCCCCTCTCTAGGTATATCCCTTCCTTTCTTCCCCTCACCCTCTCTATCTCCCCATCCATACATACTCCTATATGTATCTCACTCCTGCACTCTATGATTCTCTCTTTCTCTTGTATTGATCAACTCTCTCCCGTCTCTAGGTTTCTCACTTCTTTCCTCTCCACCTATCTACCTCTACAGCATGTCTCATTACTCACCTCTCTCTATCCCCCTCTATCTATCTTGATCCTCTCTCTTGTCATCTAGGTCTCTCATCTCTCATTCCCCATATAGTTCTCTCACCTATCCATTTGTATCCTCTCTAGTTCTCTCACTCTCCCTTCCCATCTATTGCCCTCCCTCTTTACCCCTATTTATTTTTTAACTCTCTCCCTCTCTTCTCTCTCTCCCCCCACCTCTCTATCTTCTCCTTCCCTAATTCTTTTAGTCCCTCCATGTCTACCTCTCCCTCAATCCCCTCATACTCTTTTCTCTCTTTATTCTTCCATCTCTCCTCTTATCCCTTCCTCCCATCTCTAGGTCTCTCCTTCCATTTATCTTTACCTATCTACCTCTCTCTCTCCCTAAATCATTATCAAACTCTCTCGCCCCACATCTCTCACCCTATCTCTCCCCTAAGTCTATTGACCTCTATCCTTAAGCTCTAGGATGGTTTATATCTCTTCCCTCTCTACCTCTATCCTTGCCTCCTTACCCCTCTTTCTCTTTTTTCAAATTTCTCCCTCTCCCTCACATTTATATCTATCCCCTCTCTAGGTCTCCCAATCACTCCCTATCTACCTCTCTCTCCTTCCCTCCTTATCCCTCAATTTCTCTTTGTTCTTGTCTCTCATTTTCTCTTCCTCCCCTCTCTCCTTCATCACCTCTCCCTCCCTTGGATATGGTTTAGTTAATAGAGAGTATGATATAGGTTTGAGGATATAGAGTTTACAGTTGAGGGTATTGGTATGGAGTTTGGTGTATAATATTGATGGTATGGGGTTTAAGTACATAGGGGTGAAGGTATTATCCATATAGATACTTCTCTCTCTCTCTCTCTCTCTCACACACACACACACTCTCTCTCTCTCAACTCTCTCCCCTCTCAAGGTCTCTCCCTCTCTCTCTAACTCCCCCTTCCTTATCACCCTCATCTATATATATATATATATATATATATATATATATATATATATATATATATATATATATATATATATATATATATATATATATATATATATATATATATATATATATATATTCCCTACACTCTCTTATACTCCCTCTCTATTCTCTCTCTCCATTGTCTAGGTGATCAAAACTCCCTCCTACCCTCCCTCTCTCTCCCTCTCTCCCATTTATAGGTTTCTGGACCTCATTCCCTCTCCACCTTTATACCTATACATCCATGTCTTATTAGGAACTTATCTCTATGGTCATCTATCTATCTCTTGCCTCTCTCTCCCATCTAGGTATGTAACCTCTCTCTCACCCTCTAGATATCTCACCTCTTTAACTATCCCCTCTCTAGTTCTCTCCCTCCCTCTCCACCTCTCTCTCTCTCCATCACCCCTTACCCATCTCCCTTTATGAACTCTCTCCTTCACTTCTCTCTCCCCTCACCTCTTTATCTCCCATAAAATTTTGATCTATTACTCTCCCTCTCATCTCTATCGTTCTCCCCTCTCTCCCCTCTCTAGGTCTCTCCTATGTAATATCTCTTTCTCTCTCTCACCTTCCCTCCTTATCTCCATATCGATCCTTTCCTCCCTCCATCTCTATAATGTTTCTATATTTTGTCTCCACTCTCTCTTTGTTCTCTCTATTACTACATGTCCCTCCCAACCTCTCTCTCTATAACTATCTTTCTCCTTCCCTCCATCTTTACCACTCTACCTATCCCTCTTTGTCTCATTACCCACCTCTCTCTCCCCCTCTATCTCCCTCACCTATATCTTTCCACCCTATGTCTCTCACCTCCCTCTTCCTAGGATCTAGATCTCTCACCTCTATATCTCTCTCCTCCCTACTTATTTCCTCCCCACCTCTTTACCCCTCTTTCTCTCTTTGTGAACTTACCTCTCATTTTCTTCTCTCTCTCCCTCACCTACCTAACTTTCATCTCTCTAGGTCTCTCTGTCACTCCCTGCCCACCTCTCCCTCTCTTCTTAGCTATCTCTTTCTCTTTTTTCTTCTCTCTCTCCTCTTCTCTCTCCCTCCCCTATATATGATTTAGATAATAGGTTGTAAGATATAAGGTTTAGGGTACCGGGTACAATATTGATGGTAAATAGTATAGGGTACATAGGGTTGAGGGTAGTGGTCACATTGATACTTTCCTCAATCTCCCTATCATGCTCTCTCTCTCTCTCTCTCTCTCTCTCTCTCTCTCTCTCTCTCTCTTATCTCTCACCTCTCTCTCTCATCCTTTTTCTCTTCCTCCCTCTCTATCTCCCCCTTCCTTATTACCCTCATATATATCTCCCTCCCCTACTCTCTCCTATACTCTATATTCCCTCTCTCCATTGTCTAGGTCATCACCTCTCCCTCCTAACCTCTCTCTCTAGATCCCTCTCTCCCCTTTCTAGGTTTCTCCCTCCTTCTCTATCCATTTATATACCTCTCATCTATGTCTCATTATTTATGTCTCTTTTTTCCCCTCAAACTACCTCTCCTCTCTCTCTCCCATCTAGGAATTTAACCTCTATCTTTCCCTCTAGGTATCTCACCTCTCTAACTATCCCCTCTCTAGTTCTCTCCCTTCCTCTCCACCTCTCTTTCTCTCTCCATAACCCCTTACCCATATCCCTTTATGAACTTTCTCCTTCCCTTATCCCATTAATTTTTCATATATTGCTCTCCCTCTCTTCTCTCCCATTCTCCCCTTTCTCCCCTCTCTAGGTATCTCCTATGTACACTCTATTACTCTCTCTCACCTTTCCTCCTTATATCCATGTCTATCCTTCCCTCCCTACATCTTTACCTTTGTACCTATCTCTCTTTGTCTCATTACCCATCTCTCTCTCCCCCTATATGTCCCTCGCCTCTATCTTTCCACCCTAGATATCTCTTATTTTCTTCTATCTCTCCCTCACCTATCTACCTCTTCCCTCTCTAGGACTCTCAGTCACTCCCTGCACATCTCTCCCTCTTTTCTTATTCTCCCCTCTATCATTCTCTCTCCCTCCCTTGTATAGGATTTCATTAGTAGGTTGTAGGATATAAGGTTTAGGGTATAGAGTACATGATTGATGGTACATAGTTTAGAGTACATATGGTTTAGGGTATTGGTTGTATTGACACTTCCCTTTATCTCTACATATTTATCTCTCTCTTCTCTCACCTCTCTCTCCCTTCTTTAGGTCTCTCCCTCCCTTTCTTCCTATCTCTATATCTATCTCCATCCCCCCTCCCTCCTTACCCTCATATCTATCTCCCTACCCCACTCTTTCTTATTATCTATCCCTTTTTAATTCTCTCTCTCAATTCTTGAGGTCATTACCCCTTCCTCACAATATCTCTTTCTCTATACTCTTTAGGTGTCTCACTTACTCCCTCTCTACATATCTAATTTTCCATCCTTGTATCATTAATAACCTCTCTCTATCCTCGTGTATCTATGTCACTTCTCTCTCTCCCTATCTAGGTCTCTCATCTCTTTCTCCCCCTATAGGTATCTAACTCATCCCCACTTACCCCTCTCCCTTTATGATCTCTCTCTCTACCTCCCTTAAATTATTCATCTCCTCCTTCCCAAGGTCCCTTACTCCTTCCATGTCTTCATCTCTCTCTCTCTCTAGGTTTTAGGAAATAGCGTGGAGGAAATGATAGGCCTAGGGAAGGAGATAGAGAGGTGAGGGATGATAGAGAAGAGAATAAGAGATTATATAAAGAGAGAGTGGTAAGGAGGGAAGGAGATAACTAAAGAAGGTACATATAGAGAGAGATGAGATACCTAGAGGAAAAGAGAGAGGTTAGATACCTAGATGGGAAGAGAGGGGTGAGATAGATAAAGGGGGACAAAAGAGGAGAATTGATGACTTAGGAGAATAAGAGAGAAGAAGAGGGAGACATAACAAAGAGAAAGAGAGGGATAAGGAGGGGGAGAGGGAGAGGTATACATGGAGTGGGAGACCTTGAGAGGAGACAAATAGAAAGGTGAGGGGGAAAGAGAATAAAATGATAGATAATTTCAATAAGAGAGAGAGAGAGAGAGAGAGAGAGAGAGAGAGAGAGAGAGAGAGAGAGAGAGAGAGAGAGAGAGAGAGAGGGTTGAGATAGATGGACAAGGACAGAGAGGGGTTAGTAATGAGATATGGATAAAGACATAGAGGTGGAGAGGGAAAGAGGGAGAAAATGAGAGAAGGCGAGAGAATGTGTGATGGAAAGTATAATGATGCAGATAGTAGAGAGAGAATAAGAATTAGTAGGGAAGGGAGAGAGATGGGGATAAGGAGGAAGAGGGAGATAGATAGGGAGATCCTGGAAGAAAAGAAGGTAGATACTAAGAAATGGGAGGGAGGGATAAGATGAGAGATGAAAGAATAAAGAGAGAGGAGTATGAGGGGATTGAGGGAGAGGTAGACATGGAGGGAGTGAAAGACCTAGGGAAGGAGGAGATAGAGAGTAGAGGGGAGAGAGAAGAGAGGGAGAGAGTTAAAAAATTAATAGGGGTAAAGGAGGAGAGAGAGAACTAGAGAGCTTGGGACAAATAGATAGGTGAGGGAAATAGATGGGGAAAGAGAGATGAGAGGCCTATATGGAAAGAGAGAGGATTCAGATAGATAGAGGCAGATAGAGAGAGGTGAGTATAAGAATAAGCTCAAGGAAAATTCATCTTTAGGTGGTGAGTGTCTTCCCAAGCCTAAGGTGAGGAATGATGAAAAGGATAAACAATCTCCTTCTCATCTGTCTCCTTCAACTCAAGAGAGGCATCTTCTCAATCCAAGATAAATATGGATATTCTTTTGTGGAAAATATGGGCATACTAATGCACACATTTTTGTAAGGGTAGCATTGGATGAAGCTATGAGTAAGGACAATCATGGCATACCTATATCTTTTTCCATGGGAAAAGGGGAAGCTCTAACAAGTAAGGCTTTGTTGTTTACCAATTCAAATTGGATTCTTGATTTTGGTGCTTCTCACCATGACTCACACTATCAATCTTCTTGATTCTCTTTTTGATAGTCCCCCTTTACACATTATCATTGAGAACTCTTCTTAGATTCCATTTTTGTGGACAAGCTCAGTTCAAATGCAAGATGGTAGCTTTGATGATGTTCTTCTTGATCTTTATATTTCATAGAATCTCCTTTTCATCAACCAAATTTGTAATCATGGTCATGGAAGGATCATTGAATTCTCTCCTATTGAAGTGACTCTTCGACGGATGCAAGATCTTGACAAGGCATTGCTACATGCATAGTTGATCACGCATCCCATTTATATAGGTTTGATTGATTTATCTTCATCGGGATCATTCGTTATTTTTTATGAAAATTCTATGAGCGAGTTTTAGCATAAATGGTTTGGGCACTTGAACTATAGATATCTACAACAAATGAGCACACAAAATTTGTTGATTTATCTACTTCAAATCTATTATTTGGATGGAGTTTGTCAATGATTTGTTCTTGGCAAATATTGGTCTATTGTAGAACGGATCATTTTTAATCAGGGGGGAAAGAATTTATTTGACATTTCTTAAGGACAAGAAATTTTGGGAACGGTGAAATTTCATGTCTCGATCAGACTTCCTAATGAATTAGTATATGAAATTGTCTTACATAGCAATATTTTAAAATTTCATAAGTTGTAGTTATCAAAAAATTACTGAGTAAAATGTCGTGATCCTGATCATATCATGGGGAATATAACCACCACATACATTATTAGTAGTCTGACATATCCTTCATGGATGGATGGACTGATGATAAAAACATAGGATACAAATTGCAACCAATGACTTCAGCAATAAACAAAATTGAAATAGATACCTTGGGTGGAAATAGTAATCAATACTTAGTTAGTGTTAAAAAACACTATAAATATTTTATTAGTTGATCAAGTATCCCACTTTTAATCAAATATTTGTAAAGGTTAATAGCTAAACAAATTAACAAGCAGTGATCCTTCATTATCTTGGCCACATTTTAGTTCAATCATTTGTTGATGCGGACTTTCCTTGCTGAATCTAGTGATAACTATGCTTCTTTCAAAACCACCTTTAATGTTTTTCCCAAAGCTTATTTTAGCAACCCCTTTTGGTCCCTATTTTGGCTTCTCTGAGGAAACCGTGGGTAGTGATTATTCACACTTAGCCTACCAAATGCAATAATTACAAACAAAATGGTGCTCTTTGAAAAAATATGGTCGAGGGAAATCTAGTGAAATACATTGGAGGAATGAAGGACTTCAACCTTTCTTTATCTAAGAAGTTTTCCCTATCCTAGAATGAGAGCAGTGTCCAAGTGGGTGGAATGAAATTCACAATGTCTATGGAAACTATAGTAGGTGCTAAGGGTCTTGTTGTTGAGTGAACAACCTTCACAAATAAACCTTAATGTAACTACAAGATGGATTTCATTAGGTTCCTGAAGTCAAGGGAGAAAGTTCCTCACCTAAAATGTGGTTTCAATAGAGATGACTTACCTGGTGTTTGGAAGGAGGTGACACTACTCTTTATCAAGTTCATCACTTTCGATGGGAGATTTAAATAGTTTCATTCTCACCTTTTTCCCATGCACAACCATTTGAGATATGGTGTGAAGATGAATTTCTCTTATTTTCTTTTTTCCTTTTTTATCTCCCAATTTATAGTTTTTGCTAAATCTAAAAATGTCCTTCCTTTTCATTAGGGACTTAGGGACTTATGGTGGTGATTATTTAATAGGTGACACATTAAATATTTATTTGATTAGCTAATTTTTTAGTATCTTTAGACGTCATCGTATTGTTAGAGTTGACATTTGCTCCAACAAAACACTTGTATTTGGAGCCCATGTAGTCTAGTCTTTTTTACAAGAAACACCATTTTTTGCAACATTTTCAAGCGCTTAACACAACCAAACATGTTAGGAAATACACTACAAAATGAATATTCTCAAATCTTTTGGTGTTTCATAATTTTAATTTTTAAAAACAATTATAACATTTATTTATAAAAAGTTCAGGGAAAATGTATTACAAATATGAAAATAATATAATTGATTTGAAATGACCCCTGAGTCTTATCCATTCAATTTGTTGTTATATCATTTGAAAATACATTTTTCAATGGAAATGGTATTTTTATACAATGCAAATGCTGAGAATTTGTCATAACTTTTATATGTAAAATGCAAATTTATAATATCAGGATTATGATTGGTAGTTTCAAAGATTCGTTATTGAAGTAATATTATGTGAATTGTTTATTGAGTTGTTCGAGTGAATTTATATATTTGTGTTAGAGGGTTAAATATGTAATATTCAAATATAAATGGAAAATTATAAGATCCTTTTGTATTGTCACTGATGTTCATGTTATACCGATATATCTAAAATATGTCTATTGGTAGGCAATCCTTCTGTGACACATTTGAAAATATGATCATCCAATATCATAGTAATTGGTATCTCATTGAACATCGAAGCACGTGTTTGCATTTTTAAACATATTTACTTCTCATTTCTATTTATAATTCCCATGACCAACTTTTTATGATTATTCAAAACACAAATTTAACAAGCAAAGCAGTGATGGGGCTATATTAAACTCTCATAATTTGAATAAGGCAAGCATAATATTAAAAAAAAATTATCAAGGAATGACAATAATAAATTGAACCCAATCCCTTGACATTAGTTTCAATATTGTGATCTATAAATCCTCTTTGATATTTTGTACTTCATTGCTTAATCCAAGATGTGTCTTTTATACTTGGATAAATTGGATATAATCTTATTTGACCGAAGTGGTAAATTCTCCACTCATAGATAGTCCAAATTAATAACAATTTTTTGTCCTCATAACTTTGATTTTTTTATTTTTTACTTTTATCAATGCATAGAGGCCTAAATGTAGTTGTCATTTGAATATTTTGTCCAATCTTAATGTATGTCCTCAAAGTCAATATCAAAGACTATATGGTAGTCACCTACTAATAAATAAAGAAAACCATCCTAACTGTGATGATCTTGATATTATCAAGATTTAAATGACATGTTGAGAATATGCCCCTCTTAAATTGATTAGCAATTGGATGAGAGCTAGCCAAGTCTCGATTTAAATAGAGGATAAAACAATAAACATATGTCACCTAATTTACCTAGCATGCTGAGAGTTTTGGACATGAATCCTTAAGTCCTAATAAAATAAATAAATAAATAAAATTTTATGAAATCTAGGTGAGGCAAGATATGGGAAAATGGCACCTCTACATACCTAAGCATTACTTAGATTAGAAATCGGATTGGGTAACACCAAAATTTTAATTTATAAGATAGAAGATACCAATCATTCTCCTTCTAGTTTGGTAGATATGACACTATCATATGTTTGCTCATAGATGGCCCAATGAATGCAAGATGTACACAAATTAGATTTATCAAAAAGGCTTAAGAAACTACTATGCAAAATTAAATTGTTAAGTGAAAATCAAAATTCCTACAACCTATGGGACTATCCTTCCTACCTATGGTGATAATGGGATCTCTAGAGAAGGGAATGGATATACTAAAGAAAAAAATTCTACACATAGGTGTTGGAGCTATATAAGCAGTAATATTTTTCATTTGGAAGACATTAAAATTAAATACCTTTGTAGAGAATAGATCTATCATTTTCATTGCATTTATGTGTTTCTATTGTTTTTATTTCTTTTGCATCTAGTGCTAGTAATTAAAGAGGAGAAAGCACACCAAATTGCAATAAACAATAAGTAAAATCAGAATAGAAGACTGATTATATAAATGTCCTTTTCCAAAATAGATTATATTAATGCTCTTTTCCAATAATGAGCTGCCAGTGCTCTCCTTTTTTATACACTAATTAGAATAGAGTATTCATTGCCCTTGTTCAAAAATAGAGTATTTACATTACATTCCTTTTCAAAAAAAAAACTGCCTATAGCTACGAGAGAGTCTTCTAGAAAGTGTTCCAAAAAGGAACCATCTAGATGCATCGAGTTGAGTAGAAGAAGATACAAGAAGATAGCAATAAATGCAATTGGTGGAGTAGATAGGTTACAGAAACAGGGGATATTAGATGTGTCCAGCTGGAGGTCCACGTAATCCAACACTTCCCCTTAATCTTCATTGTCGGGTATATCTAAAATACTAATTCCTTCTTGAAGATGTTCAAAAATGTTCTTTACAAGTAGCTTTGTGAAAATGTCTTCTAGTTGTTCATTGGACCTACAAAGCTCAAGATATATGTCACCATTGTTCACCAATTCTCAAATAAATTGATATCTTGTATCAATAAGTTTTCTCTATTTATGAAAGACATGATTTTTAGATAAAGCAATTGTTGAATTGTTATCACAATAAATTTTTCTAGGTTCTTCTTGTGGATGTCTCAAATATAAAATTACTCTTCTCATCCATACTCCTTGGCAAGCTGCTGATGTGGCAACAACGTATTCCACTTCAACTGATGATAGTGTCACAATTGGTTGTTTCGTTGATGCCCAAGAGATAGCACTCGGTCCTAGATGAAAGATATACCCTGAAGTGATTTTTATATCATTCATGCTACCTCCCCAATCACTATCTATATATCCAATCGATTTGTAATCATCTGAAGGTGTATACATAATTCCAAAGTTCTTTGTTCTAGTTGTGTACCTTAAAATTCTTTTTCTAGCTTTCCAATGTGATTCCTTTGGTTTTTCCATGCATATAGAAATGATACTGACCCCATACATGATATCTGGTCTTGCGGGGGTTAGATACATGAGGCTACCTACTAATCTTTTGAATAAGGTTTCATCAACACTAGGACTTTTGTCATCCTTGCTAAGTTTTAAACCCAATGCAGCTAGTGTAGGGGCTAGATTCATATTTATCATCTTAAATATCTTCAACAAATCATTAGCATATTTACTTTGACATATAAAAATTCTTTGATCATTTTGGCTTACCTCTATCCCAAGAAAATATTTCATGAGCCCCAAATTGGTCATATCAAATTCTCTTTCCGTAGCTGCCTTGAATGAGTTAATTGACATATTGCTTATGAATATCAAATCATCTACATACGAACAAACTATCAAGATTTCTCTTTCATCATTCACTTTGACATACAAAGTTGGTTCATTTCCATGCATACTAAACCCATTGTTCACAAAATAAGATTCTATTATTTTCTACCAAGCTCTAGGAGCTTGCTTCAAACCATATAGGGCCTTTTTTAGTTTGTATACCTTATGTTCTTCTCCCAAAACTTCATAACCTGATGGTTTTTTTATATACACTTCTTTCAAAATTCCATTTAAGAATGGTGATTTACCAGATCCATTTGGTAAACCTTCCATTTGTTTTGAGCTGCTATAGATAAGACCATTCTAATATATCCAATCTTGCCAATTGTCCAAAAGCTTCATTGTAGTCTATGCCCTACTGTTGTGTGAATCCCTTAGCTACTAGTCTTGCCTTTTGCTTTTCTACTTTACCATTAGCATTATAATTTATCTTGTAAACCCATTTAACTCCAATCACATTCTTTCCTTTAGAAATCTCTACTAGAACCCAAGTTTGAATCTTTTCTATTGACTGAATTTCTTCATCCATGGCTGCAATCCATTTGTCATCGTTTATGGCATCTTCAAAATAAATTGGATTAGCTTGTTTTAAGAATGCAAAATTAGAGCATAAGTCAATATTTTCAGCCTCTTGTATTTCATCATATATATCCCATAGACTTTGGGTCTTCTTTGAAGTGTTTATAGACCATGATCTTAGCGATGCAAGTGTTGGATTAGAAGACTCACTGCTGTTATTGTTAGTGTTTAGGAAGATCCGAAGCAAATAAAAATTAATTATATGTAGATACAAACATATAAGATGAATAAAATTGCATAACACAAATAACACAGAGATTTAACATTGCTCACCCAAAATAGGCTACATCCACAGAACACTATCGTCCAATATTTTCTTATTATTTAGTAAATCAATACAACACCATTAGAATGCCTTATATATTCTAGCCACTTAAAACATGTAATTTTAGGGAAACATACAAATTCGGCTAACAAATAATAACCCTAACCCTAAAGGAATATTCTTTTAATCTTTTTCTCATACTCATATTCTACTACTCGTACACAGATTCTCATACACGTATGAGAAAATTTTGCCAGAAACTAGCATATTTTGCCCTAAATCTCTACACACCATCTACTAGATGAATTATCTTAAAATCATTGTATTTTTTGTGATCATACTCTTTCAAAGAAAAATGAATGTAACCAAAAATGTCTTCTTTGCATACCACTCTGTTGGGAACAACAGAAAATGTACCAATGATCAGATAACTCATCACCAAAATAAATGGTCTACATTCAAATTTAGGTCTTGCCTCACTACTACCACTAATAATATTAGAGTTTTCCATCAAAAAATATCTTTTGAAATAAAAATGCCTTTGACTTATTCTTCTTTGTAGTCTGAAGTTCTCCAATTGTATTCACACAAATGAAATTCAAATAAGCAATGTATAATCATTAGCTAGGGTTTCCTCAAAAAGATAATACATTGTATATTTGGTGTCGCCAAAAAACTTTCAAACCATCAAACTCACTTAGAATCCATTAAAAATGACTTTCATACTTCTATCATGCTGAGAACAACCCAACACCAAGCCAAGAGGGGATGAAAGATATGCTTTAAAATTTCCCCCTCAAATATAGCTATCTGTGTTAGTTATTAGAAGAAAGGTCAACACTCATAGAAGATGCAAATCTAACCTCAATATTTTATTCAGTCTCATCATTGGATTTCTTTACACATTTCATCTTCTTATTCTCCTTTTCTTCATTGATATCATTCTTATTTTCTAGAATATTAGATTTTTCAATTCTACTTCTGTAGTGTTTCGCAATGTGACCCATCTTATTACAGTCATGACATACTGAACCTCTCTAAGGTTTACCACCATACATTTTGTTATTTTTGAATTCTTTGTTTGTTTTCCATTCAAAAACTTTGTGTCCATATGTATTGCAACCATAGCACACCCCACTGAAAGAATGATCATAACTACTTCTGCATTTAGTATCCCTATGCCCAAACTTATTACAAGAGTAGTATCTTATTGGTGTAGGAGACCCAGTTTTGGTTGTATTTTCAAAGTTTTTACAATTTTGGTGTCATTAGGTTCAAATGTGTGTTTTCTTAGTTTGAAATTGCATCCCATAAGTGCATCAGGATAACCTACTCCGATGAGCTAGCATTAGCTTGGAGCGGAGCCATCGGGTATCGGCGAGAGTGGTTTCAACCTACCCCAATGACCAGATGAGCAAACAAAGGTGCGGAGTATTGTCATCGGCTATCAGTGAGAGTGGTTTCAAGCTATCTTGCGGATTTTATTGGGTATCAACGAGAGTGGTTTCAACCTACCTCGATGACCCAATGAGAAAACAAAGGTGTGAAGTATTGTCATCAGCTATCGGCGAGAGTGGTTTCAAGCTATCCTACGGACCTGATAGGAAAGTGGACGGAGTCTCAAGCTATCCCATGGACCTCAATAACCTGATAACAAAGCACAAGAGTAGAAGGTCAACTTTGGAGACATCGACCATTGGAAAAGCGCAATGTCATGCCACCTGATGACCCAATGGGAAGTGTGAAGAGTTGGAGGTTTTTATTGGACATCAGTAACCTTGTTTGGATGTTACCCCGATGCTCCGATAGAACCTACCCAATAGTTGCCATTGGAAACTATTGGTAACAAAATCAATCATGTCCAATAGGAGTTCACGATAGAGAGAGGAATGTATAAAAGACCCAATGGGCATCTATAATTGGTTGTTGTTGAATGTAATAACCTACCACGGAGAATGCATATGTTTTCCTGAATAAAAAGAGAAGTCTATTTTCTAGTTTCCATTCAGTGTCTGATTTCTATTGTGAATTGCATTAATGTTTTGAAATCTTTTGTAGCGTCCTAAAATTGTGACACTTGCAATTTCGACCGCATTTGGGTCTTCACGATGGCGACGCAACACTGAACCTGAATGGAGACCCTGAAACTTGTTCATGACATCAAAAACTGCATTTTTCAGCACCCTGGCCTAATCCTCCTTGCACCCTGCTGTCCCAGGAGGTGGGACCATGGCGCCCAGTGCCCTGGTCCTTCAGGACTAGGGCACCCAGTGCCCTGGTCCCCCAGGACCATGGCGCCTAGCACCCTGGTCCCTGGCCCTATTTTTGGCCCCGGTCTCTTTTGGGTCTCGAGTCTTTATGTTTGCAAATTGGAAAATAATCTTTCCTGGTCGGCCTAAGGTCAGAAAAATCAGTCTATCAACCCTAATTGACAAGTATATAAACTAAATTTCCTCTCCCATTTTGAGGAGGAAGGACATATGTGTACAAGACGTAGAAGCGATATTCAAACATTCAAGCATTCAAGCATTCCTTCAAGCAATTGATCATTCTAAGTCTCCATTCAAGGCTAAGTGTTGCATTCAAGACAAGGATTCAACCATTGAAGAGGAGATCACATACAACATACAACATACAACAACATTTACACCTTCGCATGTAAGAATACAAACATTCTTACAACAAGGTATCAGTACTTGTTTACATTACAATCATTTACATTTACAGCATTCTCATTTCTTGGTTAATTCCAAAACCGGGGTTTGACCTAAGGGCAAACCCCTAATCCCTAACCCCCCAATCATCCTCTCTTTTCTGTGTGTAGGTTGCAGTTATGCGGCTGTAATTGAAGATCTAGAATCCTTGTGCAGAGATGAACAGATCCCCCTTCATTTCGTGGATTTTTCGGAGGACCGTGTGCACGCCGGGCGCCATCGTCCTGTCAACTTTCACTCAAATTTGTAGGACAGTGTCGTCTTGACATTTTACTGCTAATTCCAGGTCCGTAGCTTCATCCTATATTCCTATCTCTGTTTATAAGTGAATCTTTCTCACTTTTCATGCATTCCTAGCTTAATCCTTCTATCTACATTCTTTACAAAAGAGGGTAGCCTTGCTGTCTTAACCCTTGAAACTCATTTAGAATCCAATCTTGCATTGTGTGGGATTGGATCTTGTGGGTTTCAACCCCTCTTTTGAATGTAAAGTCTCCCCTAAGTGAAAACCGTCAACCCTAGTGACCCCCTTTCTCCCTCCTTGGAGTGGTGGGGGGAACATTTAGGGTTCGATCGCGATTTTCTGCTTTACATTTTGGTGAACTCGACGTGAACATCCTTTCTGATTATTCATGGTTAGATCTGAAAATTGGCTTCCTTAATTACATTTCCATGTTTGATGTTTTACAAATTTTTGAGGTTAATTGCATAAAAACCCTAAATTTTCTTTTTAGTAATTGAGCTTGCGAAATGTTTAATTGTTAATGCTTGTTTCAGATCTACCCTTCTATTACAAATTGTCAATTCATATTTGTGCTTTAATTCTGAAAATTAAGTGGTTAAGTGTCAAAACCCTAATTTTTAAAACCCTCTTGATTCAACCTTTGACCGACAATTTCACTGATCAAAACATCTCCAAATCAGCTGTAACTTTGGATTTCGCAACAAAATCACAATATCTTTCATCCCTGAAAATTTGGAAAAAAGTTGCGAGGACCATGTGCATCCCGAGCGCCATCGTCTCCGACATTTTTTTCGAAATTTTGGGAGTTAGATCTTACTGTATTTTTCTACTAAAATCCAGAATTTTGGCTGATTTTATCAATTCTAACACATTCAAAATTAAAGTCAAAGTTGGTCTAGTGATTGCTTGGATTAAGGCTCCTAATCATTCAAAAATTGTTGAAATTGAAATTTTGTGTCAAAATTGTGTTCTTACTGTCCTAAATCTGAAAAGTGTGTTGGCATTCATTCGAAATTTCAGTGCTTTATTCAAATTCTTGCAATTTGTGACTTTTGAAATTAAGTGTTTAATTACACCAACTTTGATTTCCGCTTTCAAAATTGAATTTTGCGTGAAATTAAGTTAATTTTTAAAATTCAAAACTTGCATTGCTTTTGGTATTCCCTCTAAAATCATAAAATTCAAATTTTCAGTTTCCCTCTCTTTTTCAAAATTCAAATTTTGCATTTTTTCAACAATCTGGGTAGGGTTCAATTTTGAGATTGCAACTTTAATTTGGCCTATCTACAGATCGTAAAATCACTCAATTTTTTTCAGATTAGCTTTAAAATCATCATAACTTTCATCCCTGCAAATTTCAAAAAAAGTTGCAAGGACCGTGTGCACTCCGAGCACCACGGTCCCTGACATTTTTTTCGAAATTTCGGGAGATTGTCGTGATTGCATTTAATAGCTTAAATCTAGGAGATTGGCTGATTTTATTGAAATTTGCTACCTCTAAATTCAAAATCTTCTCTCCCTCTCTAGTGCATGAGTTTTACAACAATAAGCCCTACTTACACTATTCCCGTTAGACGAAGTTGTAGAATTAAGTCTTTCCAAGGTTTAATTACTGAGGAGATGGAACCTAATTTGAATAGCCTTTTTAACGAGGACACGGGTAATTCCTCTAATCCTCCTAATGATGAAGAAGCTCTCCATGAGGTTTCTGTAGCACAACTTTCAAAATTGGATAACCAATTTGATGATTTTCAGCAATGGATGTCTCAAGAGTATCCCGATAGTCAAGCTCTTTCATTAATTGAGGGTCTAAAACGTATGGTTCAAAGTGATAAGAATGGAATTGATATTTTGCATGGTATTGCACACATTGTGGATTCGAATGTAATGCCTACGAAGAGTTGTGCCGAAACTCTAGGTTATACACAACCTCCTACTCAAGTCAATCATTCTATTCCTTTGACAACTTCTATTGCTAGCATACTTACCTTTACATCAAACATAATTACTACTTCTATACAAGACATTCCCCCTATGATCACCAGTCATGGGGGCAATCCTTCTTCTTCAATTAACCCTCTTCCTGCATTCAATCCAACTTCTTCATTCATTCCTTCAATAAGTGTTCCTATTACATCTCCACAAATGAACCTGGTGCAAGGGGGCAATTCATTTAACCATTCCATTCCTCCTTGTAGTGTTCCTCCTTTCCAATCATCTCCTATGACTAACTATCATAGTGTCCTGCCACCTTACTCTCAATCAATACCTTCTTTCAATAACATAATACCTCCATCTCAATCTAACACATCTAATATGAACTCTTCGACTGAAGCGACCATTAACAATCTTGCACAAACTGTCTCTTCTTTACAGAAACAAATTGCCTCTATGAATCAATCTAAGTTTACTGTGCCCACATTTGATGTTGCAAGCCCACTTTCTCTTGACATTGTTCGAGCTATTCCTCCTAAACATGTTGAAATCCCGCATTTGGAGCTTTATAATGGTAAAGGTGATCCTCTAACACATGTTAAGACTTTTCAAACAATATGTACCAATTTTGCTTATGACCAAAGGTTGCTTGCAAAACTATTTACTAGGACATTAAGAGATAAAGCCCTACAATGGTATTGCTCGTTGCCTTCTTTTTCTATTACTTCTTTCGAACAACTTGCAAATGCTTTCATTCAACAATTTCAAAACAATATAAGTCCTAAAGTTACTTTGATTGATTTAATGCATTGTAAACAAGGTGTTAAAGAAAAAGTGACTGATTTCATTGGTAGATATAAGCATTTGTATGCTCAAATCTCTTTTCCAGTGCCTGACAATGATATTCAAAGAATCTTTATTTCTAATTTCCAAAAAGATATTAGAGAAAAACTTCTGTTTTCTGAGTTTACTTCTTTCCAACAGTTGTGTGCAACTCTTCACAATTATCAACTAACTATGAGTCAAATGGAACAAGCAAATCCTATGGCTCCGGGTGATAAGGGTGATAGTAGTCAAAAACCATTTGGAAAGTTTAAACTGAACAGAGAGTCCATTAAATTCAATGAAAACATCATCAACAACAATGTGAATGCAACATCAGGTGTGCCTCCTATTTCTAAGTTTTTCAAGAAAGAAAGAAAGTTTACTCCTTTGAATGAATCATTGCATAGTATTATGAATAAGTTATTGGAACAAAATGTGCTTACTCTCCCTCCTATAAGGCAAATAGATCCTACAAAGATTAATTCACCCTATTTTGATAACAAATCTTTTTGTCAATTTCATCGTCAACCTGGGCATGATACTAAAAAATGTTTTGCTTTAAAGGGTAAAATTCAAGATTTGATTGATAATAATACTATCTCTGTTTCAGGAGTGAATGATAAAGGCAACACATCTGTAGCTACTCCTAACCAAAATCTTAAGATTTTTACTAATCCATTACCTTCTCATACCTCTAATGCGATTGAGACTAATGATTCCTCTTTCTTATCTGATGGTCTTGTGTCTATGACTCTGAATGTGATTAACTTTGTAGAGCAGCAAGAAAACCCTAAAGAACCTTCCATCACATTTGATTCTAGTGAAACTATCAGGGCACCTGATGGTCCTTTATACATAGTTGCAAAAGTCAAGAATACACCTTGCCGTGGAGTGCTTATTGATCCTTCGTGCATGGTTAATATCATTACTGAAGAATTCCTTTTTACTTTGGAACTGAATCAAGTGATCTATGACAAAACATATGTGAATGTGAAATTATTTGATGCATTTTCTTCTCCTGCAATTGGTTCTATTACATTACCTATTGAGGTCCATAACAAATCCCTTGATGTGAGCTTTGCTATTATTCCATCTTCCGAACAATTTCGTGTGAAGCTAGGCTATCCTTGGCTATCTTCCATGAAAGCTATTGCTTCTCCTATTCATAATTGTTTGAAATTTCCCCATAATGGTGAAGTTGTTACTGTCAATCATAGTCTCTTTAAACCAGGTGAAAGAACTTCTAGCGTTCCTATTGATTATTTTTGGCCTAAACAATTCCAATCTCTTCCTCTGCGAAGTGATCATCTTTTCAAATCTTATCAAAAGTGGAAAACAGATATGATCCTATCTCTAAGTGAACCTAGAACACCCAAACTTGACATTCCTATTGTTCTTGAGAAGGAAGTTATTCCTTTGAAAGATAAAACTAATGTCTTTCCTCAAGAAGATTCCCAGCCCATTCCTATGGATGTGACTATGTCTATGTCTAATAAACTTTATAAAAGTAGACCTATACCTCCTCGTCATGATGGACTTGGTCTCCTTCCTAAACCAAATATTCCTCCTTTATATGGAGCAGTTCCTCCTCCTTCTTTTTATAGAGAGGAGATCTTCCTCTTCTCCTATTATTCAGCCTAAGAGACCACAACCCAAACACCCAAGTGATATGAATGAGAACGTTCCTCCTCCTCAATCTTCTCCACTTCCTACTAAGACTAGACGAAACCATTCTGCACGTGAACACCGACAAAAGCGTCATCTTAGAGCTCAAGCAGCTGCTTCTCAAACTTTACAATCTCCAAAAACACCTTCAACAAACATTATTCCATTTTCTCCAAAATCTCCTCAACATAAGATGCATGATGGTTTTGATCCTGTGCAAGTTAAAGATCCTATTTTTATAAATCTTGATGATGATATAGATGAAAATGTTATTCATGATGAAAATGTTACTTCTTTTCATTCTGATAGTGAATATGAATTTGTTGATATTGATAACCATTTATCTAACGAATTTTCTAAAGCACTTATCCTAGCTCCTAGACAAGAACAACGTGGCTTGGAACATGAACATAGCCCTTGTTTGGATCTTGTGATAGCTCCATCTACTGTGTTGGAGGTTCCTCCTCTAGCGTGTTCCCTGCCTTCCCGAAACATTGATCAGCAAGATCGGGGGGTAGATGACGTGCTAGACTAGTTTCATTAGCATAGCAGATTCTCTCCTCCTCTCTTTTGTTACTTCTTCTATGTGTTATTCTCATTCTTCTATTTGTTGTCCTTAGTGTTGTCTACTTGAGGACGATGCAAAGCATTGAGATCTCTTTTGGTCTCTCTCATGTTGACTCAAAAGACACATGTGTTCCCTTCTTCTAGGTGACCTTCCTTGATTGGGGAATGAAGAACAGTTATGCATACATACATATGATATACATGAATTATCATACAGCATACTGACCCCGAGGAAAGCGAAGCCACCTCGTTCTTTGCGTTTGTGTCTATTATCCTTGGGTTTATCTCACACTTGGGGGCTAAATCTTTGTGATAACGTGCTCCTTTCCCTTCTTATTTCTTATATGTATCACTACCTTAAAGCAATCACCCCCGTTGAGGCATGTGCGATCGCTTTAACATAGGGGGGCATACACCCCGTCTATCCTTCAGGATACTTGAAAATTTCTTGGCGAACTTAGCTTTGCCTTGAAAATTTTTGGTATTTTGCTTACATGACTCATAGTGAGGGAACCTTACTACTGACACTCATGGTTCTCCCTCATGATCTTCCCTTTTACTTTGTCAATCGAAGTCGTAAGATCCTTAGTCCACTGGGGGCTTGGTGTATCTTGCCTCCTTGACGTGGTGAAAGTCTTTCAATGTTGTTTCCTTGTACTTTACCGGAAGTATGAGCGTACGCTTATACTCCCGCTAAAGTGGGGGCTAAATGTAGCATCCTAAAATTGTGACACTTGCAATTTTGACCGCATTTGGGTCTTCACGATGGTGACGCAACACTGAACCGGAATGGAGACCCCGAAACTTGTTCATGACATCAAAAACTGCATTTTTCAGCACCCTGGCCTGATCCTCCTTGCACCCTGTTGTCCCGGGAGGTGGGACCATGGTGCCCAATGCCCTGGTCCCGCAAGACCATGGCGTCCAGTGCCCTGGTCCCCCAAGACCATGGCGCCCAGCGCCCTGGTCCCTGGCCCTATTTTTGGGCCCAGTCTCCTTTGGGTCTCAGGTCTTTATGTTTGCAAATTGGAAAATAATCTTTCCTGGTCGGCCTAAGGTCGGAAAAATCAGTCTATCAACCCTAATTGACAAGTATATAAACTAAATTTCCTCTCCCATTTTGAGGAGGAAGGACATATGTGTACAAGACGTGGAAGCGATATTCAAACATTCAAGCATTCAAGCATTCCTTCAAGTAATTGATCATTCTAAGTCTCCATTCAAGGCTAAGTGTTGCATTCAAGACAAGGATTCAACCATTGAAGAGGAGATCACATACAACATACAACATACAACAACATTTACACCTTCGCATGTAAGAATACAAACATTCTTACAACAAGGTATCAGTACTTGTTTACATTACAATCATTTACATTTACAGCATTCTCATTTCTTGGTTAATTCCAAAACCGGGGTTTGACCTAAGGGCAAACCCCTAATCCCTAACCCCCCAATCATCCTCTCTTTTCTGTGTGTAGGTTGCAAGTACGCGGCTGTAATTGAAAATCTGGAATCCTTGTGCAGAGATGAACAGATCCCCCTTCGTTTCGCGGATTTTTCGGAGGACCGTGTGCACGCCGAGCGCCATCGTCCCGTCAACTTTCACTCAAATTTCAGGACAGCATCGTCTCAAAATTTTACTGCTAATTCTAGGTCTGCAGCTTCATCCTATATTCCTATCTCTGTTTATAAGTGAATCTTTCTCACTTTTCATGCATTCCTAGCTTAATCCTTCTATCTACATTCTTTACAAAAGAGGGTAGCCTTGCTGTCTTAACCCTTGAAACTCATTTAGAATCCAATCTTGCATTGTGTGGGATTGGATCTTGTGGGTTTCAACCCCTCTTTTGAATTTTAAGTCTCCCCTAAGTGAAAACCGTCAACCCTAGTGACCCCCTTTCTCTCTCCTTGGAGTGGTGGGGGGAACACTTAGGGTTCGATCATGATTTTCCACTTTACATCTTTAAGTTCACCATTGTAGTCTATGTAAACGCTTCATTTCTTTGTTTTGTGAGTTACCGGGTTGAACTTGGGAATAAGCTCAAAATCTATAAATAAGTTTCCCTTTTTCAGTTTTGGTTCTCTATTTATAAATAACAACATGGCTCTAGCTTGAAACTCCACATGACCATTGGAGGTTGTCAAGCAGAGCCAATCATGTATAGTAAGTTTTCATTTGTGGAAGTCCAGGAGATGGCATTAGCTATTCCTACAAACTGGCCCTAGGCGAGCTTGGTGATAGTCCGGCTAGGTTTTAGTAGTGTGAAGGAGATAACTTGCAGGAGAGGAATCTATTGAGAACTAGAAGAAGATTCAAACGGCTATAAGCCCTGGAAACTTGTCATTTTGTAACCGAAGGGTGAGAGTTTTCCAAACCAAACATGAAGGGTGGTTTTGCAGAAAAGAGAGAACAAGTGTTGATTGTCCTACACCCCTGCAAGGATATAGTGAGCAAGCTTACCTTGTGAGCTTGAGGAAGGTGAAACAAGCAAACTACTAGTAGGGGACTACATAGGAGAAGACTATGGGCCCTAATAGTGTTCAATAGGATTACACCATCAAAGAGCCCCAATTACTGGTAAATTAGGATTCTACCTATCAAAGTGGTATCAGAGCAAGTTAAGACTTGGAAAGAAACTTGTTGATGACAGACACTGAATCTGTAGGAGAAAATAGTCTCAAAATGGTGACCAATGCAGAGTTAGCCAAGAAGGTAGAAGATCAAGAGGAAGAGGATAGACTCCTGAGAGAAATATTACTACAATTGGAGAGAAAACTAGACATAGTTGAGGATAAAACTAAGAAAGTAACAATTAAGGTCAATGAAGGGAAGGGTAAAGAACCAATAGAAGAGGATAGGATACCTGAACCAAACCCTGCTCTGCCTGGAGAACCTTTCCTTAAAGCAATTAAATCCTTAGGAGGAAAATCTTTAGAAGGAGTGCCACTTTTTCATGGGAAAATGGAGCCTGAAGTAGTTACAGAATGGATCAAAGGAATGGAGAATCACTTTGAGTGTGATGGGATTGGTGAATCCCAAAAGGTCAAGGTAGCTAAGTCTAGATTGAGAGGAGCAGCCTTAACTTGGTGGAAATTTATCCAAGAAGAGAGGCAAAAAGAGGGTAAGAACCCCATAGCTACTTGGAAGGGCATGTTAGCCAAGGTGAGGGAAACCTATATCCCTGAAGACTATGAAATCCAGTTGCATAAGAGGAGACAAAACTTGAGGCAAAGAGACTTGGATGTGAGCAGCTACACTGAGGAATTTCAAAAGTTGTGTCTGAGATCCAAGGTGGTAGAGGATGAGAGCATCAGGGTAGCCAGATACTTGAATGGCTTGTGATATAATATTTAAGAGGAGTTGATATTTTTAAGTCCTAACGCCATGCATAAGTGCTTTCAATTGGCACTGAAGGTGGAGGAAAAGAGAAAGAAGAAACAAGAACAAAGAAACAGAGGCAGAGGTAGAGGAAGAGATGGTAGAAGTAATAGAGGTAGCTATAGTGGTAGAGGTGTAGACCAAAGATCCCAAGAGGAATCCAAGTTGGTAGAGAAAAGTGAGGATTCCAATAGCAAGAGCAGCTATAGAGGAAGGGGATCTAGCAACTCAAATAGAGGAAGGTCTAGTGGATCAAGAAGAGGGTCCTATTTTTCCACAATAAAGTTCTTGGACACCCAGCTTATAGATGTCTAGAGAAGTCTTCTTCATCCCAAGGAGGTGAAAGAAGAGTAAATTATATTCAAGAAGATGCAAGAAATGTGAAGGCATCAAAAGTGAGTTTAGATTCTGAGAGTGGAGAGAATCTCATGATGAGAAGAGTCTTGATCAAAGAACTGGTTAAGAAGGAACCTAGCCAAAGAAGATCCTTGTTTAGGGCAAAATGCAAGATTATGGGTAAAGTGTGCAAGGTGGTGGTAGACTCAGGTTCCACTGACAATATTTTGTCAAAAGAAGCAGTAAGTAAATTTAACCTGCAAAGAATTCCACATAGTGATCCTTATAGGGTTACTTGGCTCAATAAGGAGCAACATGTTCTAGTGAATGAACAAACTCGAGTGGAGTTCACTATAGAAAGTTACAAAGACAAGATTTTGTGTGATATCTTGTCAATGGATGAATGCCACCTACTCTTAGGTAGACCCTGGCAATTAGACAGAAAAGCAGTACACCGTGGAGAAAATAATTCCTATACTCTCAAAAAAGATGGAGTTAGTTACAAAATTCAGTCCTTAAAAGATGAAGAAGGAAGGAACACTAAGGGTTCCAATGTGTTGCTAGTTGGTGAGAAGGAGTTTATTAACACCCTCAAGGAAGGAGGAGTGGGTTTTTCACTTGTAGTGAAACCTAAAAAAGAAAGCAAGGAGAAGAAAGTATGCATTCCCAATGAAGTGCAACAGATACTAAACCAGTTCCAGGAGATCATTAGTGATGGAACACCTACAACATTGCCTCCTCAACATGCCATTAGTCACCAAGTCGACTTCATAACTGGGTGGGTGCAAGAAGTTAGGTCCCAATTCCGTGGAAGTCTATGAGCAAAAAAGTTTGCCGCTAGACATGAGTGCCCGTTTTTTAAGAAACGGACACCCATTTAGCTTCGGAGCCCCGACCCATAAAAATAAAATGGGTGCCCGTTTAGGATCAGACCACAGTAGAGAAACAGGTGCATGATTTTTAGAAACAGGCACACGTTTCTAAAAATGAGTACTCGTTTCTAAAAACGGGTACCCGTTTCTAAAAATGGGTACTCGTTTCTAAAAACGGGCACACGTTTCTTAAAATACTATAAATCTCAAAAAGGGTGCCCTTTTTTGAATTTTAAATAACGAGCACTTGTTTCATAAAAGATGGAGCAGGAAACACACCTATGCCTCGGTTTTGGCTTCAGATTAGGCTTGGTGGGACCAAGCCTATGCTTGGACCCCCAAAAAAATGGCTAAGGCACTGGAATACCAGATTTCTGCCTTGCCATAATTTTTTGAAGGTCTTCCTGATCATATTTTTTGATGAAACAAAAACCCATTAGAGTTCTCACTATCCTAATTTCAAAAATGTAAATTTCACAGTGATATGATTAGTTTTACTATTTTTGCATTATTTATTAATCAAAAGTGGTACCTAAATGTAAAATAGTGAGGTTTAGTAAAACTTTAATAACTTTTTTGTTTTTAGGTTTTTTTGAAAATAAATTATATGACATTAATCTACATACAATTCTTTTGAAGATTAAAAACAAAAATTAAAAAATATGAAATTTTCATCAAATTATGGTGGTCGTACACCAGATGTTTTGAAAATGTACTTTATAGTCAATTAAAAATTAATTAAAAAAATATATTCAATAAAAAAATAAGAAAAAATATTCTCATCAATACTTGGTGTATTAGGTATCTTTTCCCAGAAGGATTTACAAAAATTCTTTTATTTACATCAAAATATGGTGGTCGTACACATGTGTGGTATGGTCGTAAAACAGGCATTTTGAAAAAGTGGTTTTCAAATGTGCCTACTAAAAAGCAATTTCTACCATGTGAGTATTGAAATAAATTACATATTTGAAAATTAGACTCCGAGCAATACATTTTCTATTACTAAAGTTTTTTCAGATTCAAACTCTAAGTACCTCAAATTTTGACATCAATCAACAAAAAAATTGAAAAATAGGGAAAACACTTCCACTTTTTGCCCAAAAGTGGGACTCAACTTCTTGCACCCACCCAACTGGAGCTTCTTTGCCTTATAAGGCAGACTATAAGATGACACCAAAGCAGTACCAGGAGATAGCTAAACAAATACAAGAGCTTTTGGACAATGGTCTGATAAGGAAAATCATCAGCCCGTGTGCAGTACCCACTATGTTGGCACCAAAGAAGGGAGGTACTTGGAGACTGTGCACTAATTCGAGAGCCATCAACTAGATTACAACCAGGTATAGATTTCCTATTCCCAGAATTGAAGATTTGATGGATTGTTTAGGGGGTGCTAAGTATTTTACCAAAATAGACCTCAAGAGTGGTTACCACCAAATCCAGATCAAGGAGGGAGATGAATAGAAGATAGCCTTCAAGACCACAGAAGGACTTTATGAATGGCTTGTTATGCCATTTGGACTCACAAATGCCCCTAGCACATTCATGAGACTCGTGAATGAAGTACTCAAGGACTATATTGGTAAATTTGTTGTTGTTTACCTAGATGATATCTTAATTTTTAGCAAGTATAAAGATGAGCATCTTAAGCATATATAAATTGTATTGGAAAAACTATATGATGGACAACTAACCACCAATTTGGAGAAATGTGAGTTTATGAAACAAGAATTAGTGTATCTTGAGTTTGTAATCTCAAGTGGTGATTTGAAAATGGACATTTCAAAGGTGGAAGCAATAAAAAATTGGCCTACTCCTAAAACAACAAGTGAAGTAAGGAGTTTCCACAGTTTGGCTCAGTTTTACAGAAAGTTCATCAGAGGGTTCAATGAGATATGTGCACCTATGATAGAAATAATCAAGGGAGGTGTGAGAACCAAGTTTGTATGGAAAAAGGAAGAACAAAAAGGTTTTGATCTCTTGAAGACAAAGGTGGATACTCAACCGGTACTAATCCTACCAAGATTTGACAAACTTTTCACAATTGAATGTGATGCTAGCAACATAGCAGCTGGAGTAGTTTTGAGTCAAGACAATAGACCAGTTGCATTTTTCAGTGAGAAATTCATTGATGCAAAGAAAAGGTATTCTTCTTATGATTTGGAATTGTATACACTTGTCTAGTCACTTAGGAAATGGAGGCATTATTTTCTACCTAAGGACTTTGTGGTTTACACTGATAATCAAGCTCCTAGCTTTCTTAATTCTCAAAAAAAGTTAAACCATAGGCATATCAAATGGGTACAGTATTTGTAGTCATATAATTTTACCATCAAACACAAGAAAGGACAATGTAATAAGGTAGTTGATGCATTGAGTAGGAGGTTATTAACAGTGCAAGAAGTGCAGCTCAAAAGCATTGGAGTGGATAGTTTCAAGAATTTGTATGAAGAAGATAAAGATTTTACTGCTGCCTACAAGGTTTGTCAAAAGTTTAGGAATCATTTTCTTAGTGAATATGCAGATTTCACTTTGCAGGATGGACTTTTTTTCAAAGGGGGACAACTTTGTGTACCCAGAGGGTCTATGAGAGAAAATTTGATGCAAGAAAAGAACAATGGATTCTTGAGTGGAGATTTTGGTTTGAATAAGACCTTGGAACTTGTTCAAAGATTCTACTATTGGCCAAAGATGCAAAGGGATATCAGGAGATATGTGGAGCAATGTGTTATTTGTCAAAGAGCTAAGGGAACGTCTTCTAATTTTGGACTGTATCAGCCTTTACCTATCCCAAATAGGCCATGGGAGTGTGTAAGTATGGATTTTGTTGCTGGTTTACCCAAGACCAAATCCGGATTTGATAGTATCTATGTTGTCGTAGATAGATTCAGTAAAATGACCCATTTTATTCCTTGTAAGATGACTAATGATGCCAGTCATATTGCTCTTTTTTTTTCAAGGAATTTATTAGGATTCATCATTTACCCATCAGTATAGTGTCAAATAGGGATACGAAATTCATTGGACATTTCTAGAGAACTTTATGGCAAAGATTGGGAACTAACTTATCTTTCAGCTCAACATATCATCCCCATACGGATGGCCAAGTAGAGGTGGTCAATAGAATAGTGGGAAACCTTCTCAGATGTTGAACAAAGGAGTACGGAAAATCTTGGGATCAGATCATTCATCAAGCTGAATTTGCTTACAATGACAGTGTGAATAAATCAACCAGTAAGACTCCTTTTGAAGTAGTTTATGGCCTTCATTTTCAGAGGCTTTTTGGAGCTTAGAGAAATTAAGAAGATGGGACAACAGAGTAGACATGTTGTTGACATGGCTCAGTCCATGAAGGAGATTCATGAGCAAGTTAGGAAAAATTTACTAGACAACTCTTAGAAAATCAAGGACAAAGTAGATGAAAAGAGAAGAGATTTACAATTTGATGTTGGGGACTTGGTAATGGTTCACTTGAACAAAGAAAGGATTCAAAAAGGTTTCCCTATCAAACTTAAAATGAGGAGAATTGGACCTTGTAAGATTTTGGCCAAGTATGGAAACAATGCCTACAAACTTGACCTACCTAGAGACATGGCTTTATCTCCTATTTTCAATGTTGCAGACTTGGTGTCGTATAAGGGTACACTTCTAGAAGAATTTCAGTGACTTTTCAGAGGTCTTATAGGCACTTTTCAGACCTACCTTTACCGCCAGCAAACAAGCCACAAGCCGAAAGGGTGTTAGATTCATGAGTCCTCAAGAAGACCAGTCATACCACCTATATGGAGCATTTAGTTAAATGGTAGCATCTTCCAGAATCTGAGGCCACTTGGGTCCCTGAGGCATAATTTCAAAGCTCAGAATTCCCTCCTCTGTGTTGCGACAAGGAGTCACTTGACTTCTTTTTCATTAGGGTAGTATGGTGCAGGAGCACCCAGTTTTGGTTGCATTTTCAAAGTTTTTACAATTTTGGTGTGATTAGGTTCAAATGTGTGTTTTCTCAGTTTGAAATAATATCCCATAAGTGCATTAGGATAACCTACTCCGATGAGTTAGCATTGTCTTGGAGCAGAGCCACCAAGTATCGACAAGAGTGGTTTCAACCTACCCTGATGACTCGGTGAGAAAACAAAGGTGCAGAGTATTGTCATCAGTTATCGATGAGAGTAGTTTCAAGCTATCCATCGGACTCGATATGAAAGTGGATGGAGTTTCAAGCTATTCTGTAGACCCGATAAGAAAGTCCTAGTCGGGGAAAGAGTTATCGGGTATCAGGAGGAGTGTTTTCTTATTACCCCATTAACCCAATAATAAAGTGCAAGTGAAGAAGGTTGACTTTGGAGACATCGGCCATCAAAAAAGTGCAATGTCATGCCACCCGATGACCCAATGGGAAGTGCGAAGAGTTGGAGGTTGTCAGCGAACATCGGTAACCTTGTTTGGATGTTACCTCGATGCTCCGATAGAACCTGCCCGACAGTTGCCGCTGGAAACCGTTGGTAATGAAATCAATCATGTCCAATAGGAGGAGTTCATGACAGAGGGATGAATGTATAAAAGACGTAATGGGCATCTGTAAATAGTTGTTGTTGAATGTAATAACTTGCCATGGAGAATGCATATGTTTTCCTGAATAAAAAGAGAAGTCTATTTTTTGGTTTCCATTATGTGTCTAATTTCTATTGTGAATTACATTCATATTTTTAAATCTTTAAGTTCACCATATCAGTCTATGTAAATGCTTCATTTCTCTATTTTGTTAGTTACTCGGTTGAACTTAGGAATAAGCTCAAAATCTGTAAATAAGTTTCCCTTTTTCAGTTTTGGTTCTGTGTTTGTAAATAACAACATGGCTCTAGCTTGAAACTCCACATGACCATTGGAGGTTGTCAAGAAAAGCCAATCATGTACAAAAGGTTTTCATTTGTGGAAGTCGAGGAGATGGCATTAGTTATTCCTGCAAACTGGCCCTAGGTGAGCTTGGTGATAGTCCGACTAAGTGTTAGTAGAGTGAAGGAGATAACTTGTAGGGGAGGAATCTATTGAGAACTGGAAGAAGATCCAAAATGATATAAGCCCTGGAACCTTGTTATTTTCTAACCGAAGGGTGAGATTTTTCCAAATCAAACATGAAGGGTGGTTTTGCAGAAAAGAGAGAACAAGTGTTGACTATCCTACACCCCTGCAAGGATATAGTGAGCAAGCTTATCTTGTCAGCTTGAGGAAGGTTAAACAAGCAAACTATTGGTAGGGGAGTACATAGGAGAAGACTATGGGCCCTAATAGTGAATAGGATTACACCATCAAAGAACCCCAATTGGTGGTAAATTAGGACTCTCCCTATCACTTATGCTAATAGATTGGTTTCTGATTTGAATTTTGCATTCACTAGCTCTATGTCCAAATCCATTACATGAAAAATAGTTACCACTAAAAGTTGAATACCTGATAGGAGCAGAAGGAGCTGAAGGAACTCTCTGGACATCTCTTGAGTTTTTGAGGCTATGATTTTTTTGATATTTTCTATCTTCTTTAACCTTTTCTTTTCCTTTATCCATTTTTGAACGTTCACCTCCTTCAAAGCCAAGTTCAGTCATGTCTCTAATCTATCTTTGAGAATTAAGAACATCTAGCATTTGACTATCAACTTTGAGTTTTAATCCATCATCGAGCTTGAATTTTAATCTTTTGATTCCTCCTTGAGTTTGACAATTTATTCTCCAAGCTTTGCACATTCTTTGTTCTTCTCATCAAGATTCGTTTCAAATTAATCTATGAATTTATTTTCTTTATCAAGTAGGCTTCATAAACAGGATATTTTTTCAACTGCCTTTTTATGTTTCTCTCTACTATCATCTAGGTTTTCCAAAGAAAATCTCAATTCACCTTCCATGTCAACAATACTATCCACATCATTCCAGACATTTTGATCCATATCATCCATGTCATTCAATTCTTCTTCAAATATAGTGTTCAAATTTCAAGATCTACCTCAGTGATTAAGCTGACTCTTCAAGAACCAAGGCCATGATGCCAATTGTTGAAGAATACTAGAAGCTGAAAGGGGGGTGAATCAACCTTCACAGAAACTTGATCATATTAAGTTATTTGAGCAACAACATTCATCCTAATACATATGCGTGAAAGTAAACAAATCAATCATCAAAACATTCTCAAAATAACACCAAGATTTTCACATGGAAAACCCAAATTGAGAAACACCATGGTGAGAATCAAACTCAAAAAATATATATAAATTCTTTTACAATGAACAAGGCTTCTTGTCAAAGAGATCAGTGCTCTAGACGTGTAGACTAATATGCACAACCTCAAGCCAGATACAAAAGAGGACTTTCTCAACTGAAGTTCACTTCTTCAAAGCAAGATAAAAACTACTCTTACAAAACAATAGGAATCGTAGATTAAACTATATACAAAATAGAATCCATTAGAATATAGATAATAGTTCATAATATATACTCATTTTTCTACTCTGTACATCTCTAAATCTTTGCACTTCCTTCATGATTATACTTTCACATCCATCAACCACACACCATTTTCTCATTATATGTCTCTCTTCTATATTCTAACATAACTAGTTCGCTCAATATATATAAAATCGATCTAAAATATTTTTTTCTAAGTCAAACAGAAGAATATAGATGTATACATAGCATCAACCAAAAAAAACATCTAATAGGTAAAATGAATGTGTGATGGTTCATGCTAGGTAGGCACACCTTCTAATCAATGTATAAAAAACCTTTACTCATAACCACCCAGACCAATACGCACAAACTAGTACAACACTTAATTTGCTAAAAAACATGTTATCTTATTCTAGAACGAAAGAAATCAATTCACCCCAAAAGAACTACAGCATCTTGATTTGCAACATAGTCACACTGAGAAAAGCAATCCCAATAGACATCATGATCATCTAAGACATATCTGTTACAAACACTCATGTCAAACCACGGTAATAAGTTTTTTTAACATAAAATCATAGACATAGACATCAAGACCAATAACCAAATACACTATGCATCAACTAAATATATACATATCCAAATCACTAAAAAAAATCGCTTCATATATAATTGACAAAGGTTTATCATCAATAACAATAAATACATCCATACATATGCATATACATATACATATACATATACATACACACACACACACACACACACACATATATATATATATATGCATATGCATATACATATACATAAATATATACATATATACATGTACATGTATACATACTTAAACACACACACACACACACACACACACATATACATAGACATGTAAGGTTTCAACAGTTAAAATTATGGTATGCTTACTGATGATGTTTATAAGTGGGATGATAAGTCTAGACGCTGGAGGTTAGTTAGGATGTGCAGAAATGCTTACAGAAGTATGAAAGTTTTTGATTATTTTTTAAGGGTGGGCTCTCTTTTTGTTTGGTCTCTGGGTGGTTGTTCTTTGCCTGAAGATTTAACTTTGTAATTCTTTGTTGTTCTTGCTTCAGGGCCGTCTCCTTGCTTATTTAATAAAAAATAGTTAAAATTATGTAAATGAAATAATAAGTTAATTAGATTGGATTTTGAAGAATCTAACATATACATACTTGAATAATACTATAATTTTTAAATAACGCCTCTTTATTATCCACTTTGTAAATCAATTGTACCACATATTATTAAAAAGAGACAATGGTATCTTTGACGAAAGAAAATTCACAATCCACGATACATATTGTTTTCAAGGGGGGCTTTTACATAACTAGCACCTACACCTAAAGGGAGTGCAATAGATATATATTGAAAAATACAAATTAGGTAATGTGAAAATTGAATTTAGTAGTTAGTCAATGTATAGTCATTAATTTAAAAACCAAAACCACATCAAATTTGCATTCTAATGTATAAATTAAATTTAGTAATGAGTCAATGTATAGTCATTAATTTAAAAATTTAAAAATCAAAACGGCACCTAATTTACATCTTAGTGGAAAAAAGTATGGTTATTAACTTAACAAGAAACCATACTTAATTTACATCTCAAAATGGTAATCATAATAATAATATTCTAATGAAAGAATAAAATAAGATGATATAATAATAAAATATAATATATTAATTAGTATATGTGTATTAAAATAAAAATAATATGTTGATATAGAATAATAATATTATCAAAAATAATATTAATATATTTTTAACAATATTAATAATATATGTTTTACAATAGTTGTACAGGCTGAGTTGGCCTAGTCGTAACAAGTTCAAATCGGACAAGGGGGTAGGGCATGTACACATTTCGGCTTTGGCCCATTACTTATAAAAAAAGATTTTATATATATATATATATATATATATATATATATATATATATATATATATATATATATATATATATATATATATATATATATATATATTACAATAATAATATAAAAATATTAATATAATGATTAAAATATTAAGTAATATAATAATAAGATGATATTAATTATAATATAATATTGTGTGTTTGGATTTATTTCAAATATAATTGTAGATAAAATTTTAATTATGGCTATTAGTTGTATTCTAAATTAAGATGCTCAACTACTAAATCCTCTTTAATAATACTTTATTACTAATTTTTATTTTTATTAATCTAAACTTTATCTTGCTTCAAATCAAACTAAATGTACAAATGATTAAAAATAAAATGTCTTTTTTACTTCTTAATAAATAGCTTAAATATAAAAAAAATTATTTTTTTCAATTTTCTAAAAATAATAAGATATTAATATTTTTTTTATTATTAGTTCTTGTTGGTAGGCAATACTATTGTAATGAGTTTTTTGTTTTTCCATTTAATTAGTTATTAAACAAATTAATTTGAACCAATCAGAAACAAATTTTAATTTTTAATTGTTTCAATTTTTTTATTTACCAAAGTGTAATTGTACAATTTATAACATTATAAATTAGGAAAATTATTTTTCTTTAGGTGTTATAAGCAAATTTATAGGAAATCCAAAATAAATAGTTTTAGTGGCAACTATATAGCCAGAAATAACGAATTAGAAAGGATTAAAACCATACAAAATTTTGATTAAACTATAGCTTACACATAGATTGACCCCCAAATATACCTCTCATGCTAAAATTTCTAAGCAAAGAAGGTGATTCAAAAAGTGAAGATCATTTTTATTTATGTATTTATTTTATCTGTTTTTTGTTCTTATAATAGCTCATAGAATTTGATTGAAAACATTGACAACAAAAATCTATATGATTTCATCCAAAAATTAATATACTAAAAATAACTAATTAAATTCTAATAAAATATTTATTTAATTAAAATTAAACTTAAGCCTCTAAATACCTTTAAAGACTTCTAATCAAAAATAATTATTTTTAATGAATAAAACTAAAAATATTACATTAAATTGCCGTGCATACTTGAACACTATTGGAGAAAAATCCCTTGAAGGGCTTTTACATAACGAGGTGAGAAAAATGCCGAGATAGTAGGTCACGTAAAAAACATTCGTTAGTTCGTCACGTAAAAAACGTTCGTTAGTTCGTCACCGGAAATACGTGGGCAGCAAGAAAACGGTGGTAAGTCGGCGAAAAATGATCCGCCGGATTTGACGAGCAACACTTTCTTCGTGAGCATAACACTTGATCTTGAGCTGAAAAATCATTTCCCTTTATGATTTAAAAAACCTAACCCTAGAATTTTAAATAAAGGAAGAACCCCAAACAGTATTTCTGCAGCGTGGTCTCTTAATGGAGGAAGATGAAGGTGTCCCAAAATGCAGCAACCAGGTGCAAAGCTGCATATTTTTTATTCTGTTTTATTTTGGGTTTTTAATTGTTTTTAATGTTATGTGTTGTTATTTTAAGATTTATTTTTACTGTTTTTATTATTTTAAAATTTATTTTTATTCTGTGCTACATCAATTTTAATTTGGTTATTTGATTCTTTCAGCTTGATGGGAATTGTTTTTTAGAATGGTGGGAATTGAAAAGAGAATATTCTGGTAGGAACATTTATTTATTTTAAAAATATTTTTGATGATAGGCATTTGTCCTTTAGATTTCCTTTCCATCAAAATTTTCCTAAACAAAGATTGAATCATATAGACTTCATATTTTTTTTGCAAAGAGAATCTTTCTCAGAGCATTGTAACTCTTCTTAAGAGAAGATTGATCACTTCAACTATTGAGAAGATTAATAATTTTAGAAAGAAGTTAATTGTGGATGATATCATAGAACGAAGGGCAAGCCTTAACAAAAGGAAATAGAATCTTACATGTCCAATCGTTATCTCAAGTTACACTTAAGTGAATCTTTTGAATTTTTAAGCTCACAAGATTAAATGGGGCCGGGTTTACAAGGTTAAATGGGGCCAGGTTTCGAAAAAGAAATGCCTAAATTAGCTCACCTTAATCAAAACCCATTAAATTTTAAACCTTCACTTTAGTTGTATATTTGCTCTCTGTGTCGATATAATTAATTTTCTGTTGTTTCAACCTTTTGTTGCTTGTTTTTATTTATTAATCTGGGTTAGAATGAAGTTATGAAACTAATCTAGTATTGTTCGGCTGTACCCTCAAACTTTATCGACAAACTGAGAAAAATAATCAATCTAAAAACAAAATGTAAACTATAAACCCAGACAATTATTGAATTAATCATTTGAACTTGACAATTGGTAGGACAAACTGTAGACATTCATTAATTCCCTTCCCAGCCCTCGGTCAAGTTTGGTACATCCGAAGATCAAGTAACTGTCTAGCATTTTAAATGCGCGATTTCACTTCCTTGGATGAAAAGGAACAAAGCTTAAAGTAGTGAATGTCCTAAGGATGCTACATTGCTGATGCTTAGCTATTACTACAAGGAAGCTTGAAATTGAAAACTTGAATAAGCATATAGGATGCTTCGGAAAATGGCATTTGAAAAAAAATGGTGTTTTAATCAATTCTAGTGGTTAAGAAGCCTATTAAAACTGCAATATGAAAACTTTGGAACCTAAAGATTGTTGGCTCTATAATCTCCCAAATATCTATTTGTTAAATCTTAAAATTAGCAAGTGTTAAATTCTACTCTTACATAGCATGGTTTCATTTCTGTTGGACGGCTTAAATCATACGTTAAGCTTTCATTTCTAAGTTTAAAAGTGTTAAACATTCAGAATTGACTGACATTTTTTAATCTTAATATGTTGCTTAATATGTATGATTTAAAACTAACTATCATCTACAACTCTACATTATCTTTCTTTTTATTTATAAAATAAAAAAGAAAACAACAAAAATATGAAATGAACCTTAAAGAACAACAATATTATATGCCAAACAGAAAATCTGCTAATGGTGGAACTTTTATTAGCGTACATATGAAGCCTTCAAAACAATTAATGTACTTTGATGTAATAGGCATGTCAAATTTTAAATCCATGGTTTTGTTGTGTATCTTGAATCATGTATCTCTCAGTGGTCTGATATGCATCTATCTATTTTGTAGTTAGCATAAATGGTATATTTAAATTTCTCTCATGTCTGAAAATGGTGAATCCTATCTACAGTTTTTTAATGAAAGAATCATTGACGACGAGGAGTTGAAGATCTGAAATGCATCACAGCTGGGGTCTAATTTTGTAAGCTATTTGTTTTCGGTTCTAAGATGAAATAAAAGTAAAAGTATTTATGATAAAATCAATCGTGACATAGTTTTGTGTCCTATCTTAAACAGAGAGAATTCATACCAAGTGGTTTCATTACTCTTCCAAAAATATGCATATGCCTGTGATTTTTGGCTGTAAAAAAATATCAATTGTAACACGAAGTATCAATTGTTTTTGGCTATAAACAAAGTATCATAGTTTTGATTTATGAACATCGAAAGAAAGCCGAGTGCGCGAAGAATGCTTCCTACACTAATTTAAGTAGAAGAGATACGGTCAAAAAAAATTAAGACTTTACAGCTATAGCTGATTAGATACATAAAAAAATATTCAATAACAATACAAAAGTAACACAGGTTATATATGGGAACTTTTTCAAGAGAAAACTTTCGCACTTCAAACACAGTTGGTTAATGACAAACACCTCCATTTACAAAGCTGTCAGTTGGTTAATGACAAACAGTCCAACAAATTTAGCAACTGTTTTGTTTCTTTTTTCTACGGTTTGACCATTAGACATTCTCAACTTATTGGATACAGAAATGATGGGGGTTGAAGGAGAGCAAATATAGAAAACAAAAATCATTTATTTTAATCAAGACAAATAGTACAAGATTATCATTTGACAAATAGTACAACATTATCATTTGAGCTTTTGCCCAGACAAAGACTAACATGACTATAGCTTACAATTTACAGCGATGTGGAGCTGGACTCATCAAGGAGTACATAACAAATACAAACTATACAAATTTAGTCAATAAATAGAAAGTTGAGTGCACACTGTAGATTGCAGTTAGGTGAAATATATATGGAGGACAGGTGAATGAAAGCCCAACAAGAATCACATGGATGGCTGAAGTAATCTCTTGGTCAACTTTGGAAGCTTTTGTCTTTAATTTCTACCATGAATTTTGATTGCATTCTTAATGTCTTTCACTGATGTTACGACATCAAAATCTTCTACATGTAGAGATCGAACCTAAGAAATCCCATGTTTCCATTGGGATATTCTTACCACGAGCTTTGGCCCTCTTGTTTAACCATATTTCTTTAATCCATTGACAACTTGGCTTTGCCAAACTTAAGAAACCTATCCTCCTTTGATCTTATTTATCTTTGTTATCAACTCCTCTTTTAGTCATTATTACTCAACAATCTCTCCTTCATATGGTGGATTTCTTCTTTGACTAGCTGAATTTTCAAAGATTGCAACACCTTCAACAACAATCTCCTTTTGCACCTTTTGTTTGTGCCTTGATCACCTTCTTTGACTTCAACGGCAAGTTGAACCTCCAACAACAGCTGGCAGTAAACAACTTGGCACTCAAGATCTTCTACGACTTCTTTTGTTCTCTGTAGTAGTCTTACTTTTTGGTGCACCTTCAACCTAAACAATTTGTATAGCCAATAATTTCTTCTCCAATGATTGCCTTTCACTTTGCACACAACTTGCACCAATTGTTGTAGTGATCTCTAATACTGCACAACTATTTTCCTTCTTACATACCTCCTTTTCTCGAGCCTTCTCTCTTCTCTTTAATCCTCATACATCTAGACTTCATTTTGAAGGCAACGAAATCTCCTCTACAAATTTTCTTTGGTTCCCCTCAAACACTTGGTACCACAAGTTCTTATCCTTGCACTTGCATTGACTTCTGCAGATCCTACTTTTTGCTCCTTCTGCCTCCCATACTTGCCATATTTAACATGATCACTGTCCTATAAGCAAAAAATTTCTACACCAAAGTAACATCCACAAAAAATTGAAATACAGGTCAAACTTTAAAAGCAAACATAGAGCAAAGAGCTGCATCTTTCACAAATGCAATCTTCTTTAATATGATAAGGCATCTTGATGAAAAACTCCTTGTGAAAATAAAATGCAAATAGAAATAGAACAAAGTATTCTTCACAACTGGAAAACATCCGCTACCATAAAAAAAGACACAGTCGCAAAACAGAATAGCCTACAAAACTCATAGAAGGCAACCTTGCACAGACTTAATATTTAGTCACACAAACCACATCACAAGATTCACTTGAGGCTCTCATACTACTATGATGGGGGTTGAAGGAGAGCAAATGCATAAAATAGAAATCATTTATATTAATCAAGCTCAACTAGTACAACATTATCATTTGAGCTTCTACTCATACAAAGACTAACATAACTATAGCTTACAATTTATAACTCTGTGGAGCTAGACTCATCAAGGAGTGTATAACAAATACAACCTCAGTCATTAAATAAAAAGTTGAGTGCACACTGTAGATTGCAGTTAGGTGAAATATTTATGGAGGATGGGTGAATGGAAGTCCAACATGAATCACATGGGAAGCTGAAGTAATCTCTTGATCAACTCTAGAAGCTTATGCCTTAAATGTAGAGTTTGACAATTTTCATATGATCAGTGGTAGAAATTAATACCTACCTACAAGAAAAAAACCATCTAACGAGGTTCAAGAAATAGGAGATCAATACAAACTATATATCCTGCCAATTGGTTAATGACAAACAGTCCAATTAAAAATGGTAACCCAACAAATTTAGCAATTATTTTGTTTCCTTTTATTTACAATTTGTATATGTCATGTAATCGGGTTTCAGAGATTTATTTATTCCTCTCAAGTTTTGCAGGCTCCTATTTGTACTTTGAATTGTACAAACTATATAGGTTGCCAATATAGGAAATAAGCGATTAGTATGAACTTAATAGCCTTCCAATTGGTTTTTGTAATGGCATTCCACTCATCCGTGGACTAGTAACTAAATGGCCTTCCTAGTTTCACTCAAGTCAAATACTTCTATGTTCATCTACATGTACTTTATATTTAGCTTCTAGCTTCTTTTTGACTTGCATATCTATGTCCTCCTAGCAGTAGAACCCTGAGTGTTGGCAGCTCAATATAAATTAAAAAATTTATGTTTAGTTGTATTTTTGTGAACTTAAGTGTTCTAAAAATATTAAGCTAGGAAATCTACAAAATCTATAAATGTGGACTTCATTTTTTGCGAGAAAAACTTGCCCAATGATTTCAATATTCAAGGAAGCCCAATGATTTCAATATTCAAGGAAATTTCTAGTATATTTTCACATTTCTATGGATATTTTTTTGAAGAGGCATACTTTGGTCTTAGAAATATCTTATGGCTTATATCAATTTCAAGTATAATTGTAAACGTTGAAATATTTGTTCACATTAGTAGTAGATTAAGATGTTGATCTAGAAAAAACATTGGATCACCTTCATTGCATGAAGAACCTCACCTCTGTGGACATTTTTTCAAAAGTACACTCTATTTAAGACTTTTAACTTACATATAGTAATCACAACCACCCTACTTATCATTCTCAAATGTTCAATGCAAATTTGAATGTTGAAACATTTTGGTAAAATACACCCTGTTTAAGACTTTTAGATTCCTCTATTATCAATTCCATGTACATGTTTTTTTCTCATTTTTAGCTATTGATTTTTAGTTTACATCATTATGAATTCCATGTGCATGTTTTTTTATTCAATTTTATCTATTCACTACATATAAAAATGTTGAAGCAATTGTTCCCAGTAATAGTGGAATGCAAATACAAATAAAACAATTAAATTTAAAAACTATATTTTTCTTTCTTAAGGAGTTCTACTATTGTTTTCACCTTATCAATGTAAACTTAAAAACTATTATTTTTTTGCTTGAGGATATTTCCTACACATATTATGAATGCAATTTTTTTCTTTCCTTCAATTCTCAAAATATGAAAAACTAACTTATCATCTTTTGGGGGAAAACAAGCATTCAACCCAACAATCATCAGGTCACAAAGCAACTGTCGGACTAATGGCTTCCTGTTGCCAAGCTGATAAGAAGTCTATAACTACCACCCATCAACACTAAGTTCATAACACTACCAGGGCCCAAAGTACACATAAACTGCATGGACCATGAATATGTTACATTCCATGTAAGAGGCAAAGGGCCTGTTTTGTTCAACCAAACAAGAAGTAGACCAAAATCAAAGAAGAAATGCTAAAAATAGAAGAGTGGGAGGGAGATGCCCTTGCATCAGACTCCTTAGGAAGAAATAAAATCATGCCAACTTGAGCATGCCAATCTTAGTCAGCCAAGAGGCATCCTCGAGAGAATGATCTTTCCATTTGACTAAGTAACAAAAGTATTCATGCTGGCAGGTTTTCTTTAATAATTGTTTATCCAAAATACATTTTATACTTTACAAAGGGAAATAATTTATTTGTAGTCCCTGAGGGACTAAGTCGTTTCCATCTATCATACCTTCATTTGCACCCTCTTTATAGGGATATAAATCTATTATATTGAAGATGGGAGAGATGCCCAAATCTGAAGACAAAGCTATCTCATAAGCATTAGTAGAAATTGTTTTGAGTATTCAACAAGGACCAACCTTCTTCATGTGAATTTTGTTGTACATCCCAGTAGGAAACCTCTCCTTTTGAAGATGAGCCAAGACAAGCTATCCAACCTGAAAATGAAGTTCTCTCTATTTCTTGTTAGTATGTTATTTATACCATTGATTTCTTAATTCAATGTTCATCGTCACTACTTCCTGTAGATCATGGATGGATATAGAAAAATCTTCACCATTTTCACTATGTTTCTCCATCCCACCATGATCTCTAAGTTCAAACATATTCTGTGGGTGCATTCTATATACAATATATAATGAACTAGACCATGTACTTTTGTTGGAAGACTCACTATAAGTGAACTTTGTTTGTGCTAATGCTAGATCCCAACTACCAAGTGTTTTCCCAACAAGATTCCTAGGCATATTACCAAGACTCTTATTTACAACCTCAATTTGATAATTCATTTGTAGATGATAAGGAGAAATGAAACTCAAATTAGTGTCCAACCTCTTCCAATGTCTCCTCCAAAATTGTCCCACAAACTTTGAATCATGATTGAATACTATACTTCATGGAATGCCATGTAACCTCACCACCTATTTAAAGAGTTAATTATAAATATTGGTAGCATCACTAGTTTTCTTGCAAGGTACAAAATGAACCATTTTTAAAAATGTATCCACAACTACAAATATTGAATCATTACCCCTTTGATTTTGAGGAAAGCCCCAAAAAATAGTCCATACTCACAAAATCCTAAGGCCTATGGTTGATACAAACCCATATTCCAACTTTTTTCCTTTACAAGATGACAAACTCTACGCCTTTCTACAAATTTCTTAACGTCAATTTGCATCTTGGGGCAATAATAATGAGTTCTTAGCTGCAAATATGTCTTACCCTGTTCAAAATGACCAGCAAGACTACCACAAGGGTTCTCCTTCAATAAATTATCTCTCATAGATGCATTGGGTATGCACAACTTGTTCTCCTTGAACAACAAGCCCTCCTATGGCATATAATCTATCTATGGTCCTCTATCTCTACTGATAGGATTGTTGTAATATTTGAATGCTTCCTTCAAATATGCATCATCTACCCACAACTCCTTCAATATTTCAGAACCAATGGTATTCATTTGTATTTCTTGCAACAATAAATTCTTCCTTCTTAATGCATCATCAACCCTATTTATTTGCCCAATTTTATGGTTCAATACAAAGTTAAAATTTTTAAGATATTCTATCCATTTAGCATGCCTTTGATTTAACTTATGTTGACTATTTATGAATTGTAAAGCATGATTATTAGTATACACCACAAATTATATAGGAAACAAGTAATGTTTCCATTTCTTCAATGATTGTACCAAGGCATAAAAGTCACTATCACAAGATGAATACTTTGTCTTAGCCTCATTCAACTTTTCACTAAAGTAAGCCATTGGTTTCCCTTCTTGGCTGAGATCAACCCCAATAGCTAAACCATTAACATCACACTCAACTTGAAACACTTTATAGAAATCGGGTAAAACAAGGATAGGCTTCTCAATAAGCTATTTTTTAAGAAATATAAAAATTTCTTTTAGCCCTTTTAGTTCATTAAAATGGTATTTTACTTCTCCTAATAGTTTCAATAATTGGAGCAACAACATGACTAAAATTCCTTATAAATTTATGATAAAAAATAGCAAGACCATGAAAACTCCTTACCTCCATTGCAATTCTTGGTTTAGGGAAATCACAAATGGCCTAGAACTTTTCTTTACCAATCTTTAATTCATATTTGGATACCTTAAATCCCAAGTAGACCAATTCATTCTGCAAAAATAGACAATTCCTGATATTGATCTACAATTTCTCCTCATGCAATCTCCTTATTGACATCCTCAAATTCTCCAGATGTTCCTCCTTTAATCTACTAAAAACCAAAATACGATCATCCAAATATACAATCACAAACTTCCCAAGGAACAGTTTCAATACCTCATTTAACAATCTCATCAAAGTAGTAGGTGTATTAGAGAGTCCAAATGACATGACCAACCACTCATAAAGACCATCATTAGTCTTAAATGTTGTCTTCTACTCATCTCCAGATCTGATCCAAATCTAATGGTAACCACTTTTCAAATCTATTTTGTAAAATTACATAGAGCCACTCAAACAATCCATTATATCTTCAATTTGAGGAATATGAAATTTATATCTAATTGTTATCTTACTGATAGCCCTAGAGTTTGTGTGCATTCACCACTCACCTTCCATCTTCGGTACTAAAATGATAGCAACAACACTGAGACTTTCCCTTATCAAACATTTCTGAAGTAGCTCTTCAACTTTCCTTCTAATCTCCTCATTCTCCTTAGGTATGCAACCTTATTTGAAAGGTTAACTCCGGGAATCAAATCCATGTGATGACTTATGCTTCTGATAGGTGGCAATGCATCCAACCAGGCCTGGAATTTGACGACCACCCCTACCTGTCAAATGAAATTTTTTTTACGGTATGGTTGTTTTGATGACTTTCTTTTGACATTTTTAGAAAAATATTATTTTATGTATTAGGATAAGTTTCTAAATTTATCTTGAAGACAATCTTCTTAAAAACATGTAAAAATTTAAATTTACTAAGTTGCTAAATTCATATAAAAATATACAAACTATTCTTAAAAATCATATTAAAATATTTCAAAATTGATTCAATTATCACAAGTTTAACTATTCTAAAAAATCATATTAAAATGTTTTAAAATTGATTCAATTATACAAGTTTCCAAATTCATATAAGAAAATAGAAACTATCTTAAAAGAAATATTAATATATATTTTTAAAATTAGAAACAATAATATCTTACCATTTTAAAATATTCTAAATAAATTTATATTTTTTATAAAAACCATTCTAAAATAATATATATCAATATTACGCATTATAATACTATATAATATATATTATCTATTATAATTTTTTACGATTTTACAATTATTTGAAATGTCATATGTATGTCTTTACAAAAATATAGCATGTCAATACATACGGTCTAATAATTTTTTGGGCTGTCATATACGGTCCAAAAGTGAAAAAATGGCCATTTTGCTTGTCAAATTCAAGGCAACAACTCTATTGCAACAATGTCTTTGTACTTCTCCAAAATGGACCTTCTATTTCTTGAGGTAATTCTTCCAACCTTGTTGAAGTAAGGACAAGCTTGAACCAAACTATTTTTCTTTCATGGCCTAAATGAATTCATTTCCACTCACCAACATACCTTTCCTACTGCTACAACCACTGTTGTTTGCTTCTTGCTCTTGGAGAGGCATCAAGGTATGTTTAACTCCATCCTTCTCTATGGTATAAGTCTTCTCACTTCTGTCATGCACCAGTTTCCTATCAAATTATGATGATCTTCCAAGCAATTCATGGCACACATCCATGGGCATTATATCACAAAATACACTATATTTATAACCACCAATCTGAAAATAAACATAAGCCTACTCACTTGTCGGCAATTGATCGCCTTTCTACAACCATGACACCTTATATAGAGATGGATGCTTGATTCTTTTAATGTCTAACTTATCTACCATCTATGTTGCAACAATATTATCCATACCACCACTATCAATAATCAATGTGCAACATTTACCCTTTGACTTACATTTGGTTTTGAATAAGCCTCTCCTTTGAACTAGTTCTTGGTTTTCCTTTTGGGGCTTCAACAGTACTGTCTTTAGCAACAAAGGTTGTCCAGATTCTGGATCCTCTTTGTGGTGATTAAGTGGGCCCACACTTTCTTGATCAACATGAGCAATTTGATTACTCCTTTCAAACATTATATGCCTTCCTTGAGAAGATTCAAAGAATTTGCAACTTTTGTGCCCATATTGGTTGCTTTTGAAGCATTTCCTAGTGAACTCTTTTCCTTTACCTTATGAACCTCATCTTCCATATGATCTCCCTTTATTTGGATATCCTCCTCTATCATTACTGGCTTCTCTACTACAATGGCAGGTGTTACCAACAATAATATTTAAGTCTCGTCACCTTAACTAGCAAGGAAAGAAAAGGGTGAAAAAGGCAAGTAACAAAAAACCAACATTAGGATTATTCATCATTAAGATACAAGTCCTTCAAAATCATGGCATGAGCCTCCATCAAGATTTCATGCAAGTGGATTCAAATTCTGAAATCATTAGCATACACACGCACCCCCGCCAACTTGTCTGTTGCACAGTTGGCTTCCCATCTCACGTGGCAAAACCTGATGTCTCCTCGTGAAGTAAGGAGAGAATTACACTTGGCAATGAGATGGTTGGATTTCCAATCCAATTTTGTTGCTCCTTTGAGCATCATGATGGTGTTTCTAGAGTCACCTTCAACAATGATGTGTTTAAGTCTCTTATTCCTAGTTGTGATCAACCCATGGTAAATAGCTGCCACTTCAGCCATGCTTGAAGTACCTGACCAGGTTGCTCCTAGATGACCCATCAAAATTCAGCTTCAACCAAACAATATCGGGAACGTCCATGATCTAATCCAAAAGTTAATATACTAAACATACATAATTAAATTCTAATAAAATATTTATTTAATTAAAATAAAATTAAAACTCCAAATCCCCTTAAAAACCTTTAATCAAAATTAATTATTTTTAATAAATAAAACTCAAAATATTACATCTAATGGCCGAGCATGATTAATACCAATGTAGTTTTTGAATCATGCCTCTTCATTGTCCACTTCATAAATCAATGTGCCAAACATTATTCGAGAAGATTCCCTTGGAGCCTTGGAGGGCTTTAACATAACGAGGTGAGAAAAATGTGGAGTTAGTTCATCACGTAAAAACTATGAGTTCGTTCGACCACAGAAAAGACATGGGCGGCAAGAAAAGGGTGGTAAACGGGGCGAAAACCTATCTATCAGATGTGACGTTCAACACTTTCTCCATGAATATAACACTTTCATTTTGAGCTGATTCCATGAGCATAACACTTCATTTTGAGCTGAAAATTTATTTCCCTTTATAATTTAAAAACCCTAACCCTAGAATTTTAAATAGAGGAAGAACCCCAGCCCTGTAAAACCCGTGACGTTTTTTTTTGCTGCAGCATGGTCTGTTAATGGAGGAAGATGAAAGTGTTCCTACCAGGTGTAAAGCTGCATATGTTTTATTCTATTTTATTTTGGCTTTTTTAATTGGTTTTAGTATTATGTCTAGTTATTTTACAATTTACTTTTATTGTTTTTGTTATTTTAAAGTTTATTTTTATTGTGTGTTAGGTTGTATCAGCAATATTAATTTGGTTCATTGATTTTAGCAGATTGATGAATTTATCAGGAAGCCATTGTTTCTTAGGATGGTTGGAATTGGAAAGAGACCATGTTGGTAGGAAAATTTATTGTTGTATATTTTTATGACTATTTTACTATCTTAAATAGTTGCATTACATTGGTACTTTTGTATGTTTTTATTTCAAATATATATCCAATTAATTAATTTTAAAAAATATTTCTCATGATATCCTGTGAAATTTTATTTCAATCAAATATATTTAATAAGATTGTTATAGAAACTTGTCATAATATATATAATTTTAAAATTTTAATGTTTATTATTACTAAATTAGTTTATATTTTTTGACAGTTAATATTTTTCTTAAAATGTCAAATGAAAGGCATTGAAATGACAGATAGGGGTCATCAAAAATTCGTATGACAGGTAGGGGTGACCGTCAAATTCCAGACCTGACTTCAACTATTTTGAAGATTAATCCTTTGAAGAATCGTTAATTATCGTGAACACAAAAGGCAAGCCTTAACAAAAGGAAATAGAATCTTGCATGTTCAGTCCTTACATCAAATTATAGACCAGTGAATCTCTTGAATTTCAGTACGTAGAATGTCTTATGAATGAAGGAAAAGTTTTAAATCTCATTTAAAATATATCTGACAACTGCCTCATCTGGTTTTATCAATTTCATGTGCTCTCTCAGCTTTTGTATAAAGAGCATAAATAAAGTTCTTAGGCTTAGAATGTTAAATGGGATTTCGAAAAAGAAATGCCTAAACTAGCTCAGCTTAATCAAAACCCATTAAATTTTAAAGCTTCACTTAGCTTACTAGTATGTTGAGTTAACAGGGTCTACAATTTAGTTGAATTCTTTTCTCCCTGCCTCGATATAATTTTCTGTTGTTTTACCCTTTCCTTGCTTGTTTAAAATATAAATGAGTTATATTTGTAACAGTTTCTTTCTTTTTTAATTTTCCTAAAAATTACAGGTCTGCGCTCAAGACTAGACCATTATCTCAAAGTCTTGTCTTGAATATTTCTCTTAGCTTGAATATTTCTTCGAATCTCTAATATTTATAGACAGTGCAAAAGTATCGGTTTAATTTGAATATATACTATGCAGATATGAGGACAGAGAGCAAATCAACTCGATGGAACTAGCTATTTGTCCAATTTCACTTCAATTCTTAATGCACAAAAACCCAATCCAACTATTACTATTGTATTTCTATGTGTGGTGAGTACGTAGAAGAGGTGTGGAAGGTGGTTTACTAAAATTTTAGTTTATTTTAAGAATTTGTTATGTAGAGATCAATTATCAAGATGGTTCAAGAAAAATCTTGATCTATTTTAAGAATTTCTTATGTAGAGATCAATTATCAGTCTCTAATATCTAGTCATTGAAGGGAAAGATAGCTTTATATGTTAGAAATTGAAATTGTAATGTATATGTTTAGTGTTCTATAGTGGTTTCAAAAAGTATTTGCAATGTATATGAAATCAAATTGCACCAACCCATTAAGTTACACTGCTTAAAAAGTCATTGTAAAGTTAATTGTTAGATTGGAGCCAAGTTACCTATCAAGTAAATTGCTAGATTGGAGACAATTAGATAGAAATTCATTCTTCCATAGGCTTTGTACATGTGAAAGAATGCCACAAATCTAATAATATACAAAATTCCTACAAATAAGGTTGTTCTTTCAAGAATATAAAACTTGAATAAAGAATGCATACATAAAATTTATACAAGTAAATGGTGAGATTGGAGCCAAATTGCCTATCAAGTAAATTGTTAGATTGGAGGAAATTACATGGAAAGTCATTTCTTCCATACACTTTGTACATTTTTCTCAAATGTCATAAATTAATTATTATTAAAAAAAATTAGGATTAAGGTTGTTTTTCCATAATATAACTATTGAATGAGGAATGCATGCATAAAATTTATATATTAAAGATATAAAGTATTTAAATTTTGTAATATTCAATTGAAAATGAAAAATAAAGCATAGAGATATCACTCACATAATAAGATAGATATTAATTATATGGAAAACACTGAGAGGGGATGAATCAGTGTTTTACAACTGATAATAAGAGAGAAAACGTCATATTAATTGAACACAAAATATCGTAAGTGGAAACCCTCTGAGATAGAAAACCACTAGTAAAAATAGCCTCACTGGCCTTATAAAATGATTTCCAATTACAGTGCCTCACTGGAATGAAGTTTGCTATCTCACTGATTTTATTTTGTGCCTCAGTGGCTATTCTCTGCTCTCAGTAATTTCAATTCACAATATGTGCAAAGATATTATCATCTGTAAATTTCAGATCATCCTTATGTCTTTCAATAACAGAGGTTTAATTGTGAAAAACAAGCACTTGAAAGTGCTGCTGAAACAATTTGTTCACAGTCCTTTTCTTTTTCTTTTTCACATTATGCACTGAGATAATACAACTCCTATATACATCTCTGAATATATATGAGATGAAGAAAATAATACAAATTATAGAACGTTTAACTCAAGTTATATAACTGCCTTTTTAACCTTGAGTTTGCATTCTTCTTTATCACATATACATCCAGACATATATCTAGAAGATATATAAAACTCATTTTCAATCACATATGTTATCTCTTTCATTAAAAAATGATGTTTTCTGTAAAACTGCTTGTAATCCCCGTGATACTTCATCAACCTATGTATACCCATGATGGCTAAACTACCATGAATGCACCTGTATGAGTATATGACAAATACCCGTGTATCAAAGACCTTATGTTATGCACAGGCTAAAGTGTAACCACGGAATGTATTTCTCACCGAACTCTTTTGTATGCAGCCATATGACAAACACAAAGAATCCTTATGTATGCATCTGCAGAATGAAAAAATCTAATGACAGAATGATAATGTATGTCTTCAAATATACACAGAATGTTAGAATGAAAAAACACTTATCTCCCCTTATGTCATGCATGATCCTTGAACTGTATGCATCGTAATGCAAAAAGAACGTATTAACAAAGACCTTTTAAAAAAAATTCACTTATATGAAATAAACTAAACCTCGAGTCGAATCAAAAAACAACGCATGATATAACATAAACAAATTTGAATGATGAACCCTATCAATGCAATACTCGAGTAGCATACATAATGAACAAATCATGAAATAAAATCTAAAAGGACCATAAGAGAAATGAGGCTACCTGTACAATGAAACCATTAACCCAAAAAAGACCACCATGTGAGTGCCATATTGACCCAATGACGAAGCCATCATGCCTGTAACTGGGATTCCATCTTTCTACCCGTAACTTGCAACATTGTCGATTCCTTCATGATTAGGGTTCAAGAACCCTAGTAATTTTTGCAACAAACTAAAATAGTGAAACTCTTTGAAGCTACCTTTGGAAGCTAAAAGCACATTTGAAAGTCTTTTGAGCTCCATGATGGACATGACATTTCTTATTTACCAATAAAATATGAAACCTTTATAATGCCGGCATCCCCTCTTATAAAAAATGTGAAACCTTTATAATACCGACACCCCTCTTCTAGTGCCTTAGCACTATATTAAAAAACCCTTTATACTATGCCTTGTAAAAACTTTGCATCAAGAACACTTTGCTAGATTTCCATTTATCAATTTAGATCACCTTGTCTTTATAACTTGAAGCTTTAAAACTGTTGCTTGACACAATGCCAAATATTAGGCCATAAGGGTGAACGAAGTTTGCCTTTGGCATTCATGTCAAAACAATAGTTATAATCTCATAAACAAAGTATACATGTTTTTCACCAATCCATGCATCTTGTGAATGCAATAGTTGATCCTTAGAGGTACCAGAGACTATCAAAGATCATGAAACTGAACATAAGAACATATGTAACTGTGAACCATCTGCAAAGCATGTGACACAATAGAGACATTGAGCCATGTATTTTTCAAACAAAGTACTATTGATATCATAGTTAAACCATGAACCAATACACTTAAATGTAGAGATGCCAAAGTACAAGTACTGCTGATATCATAATCAAACCATGAACCGATACACTGAAATGCAGAGATGCCAAAGTATAAGTACTATTGATATCATAGCCAAACCATGAACCAATACACTGAAATGCACTGAAATGCCAAAGCATGAACTAATACACTAAAATGCCAAAGCATGAACCAATGTACTGAACCAAACCTATATTGTCTTTTTCTCCTCCTTTTTGACATAATGCCAAAAGGATAAAGTAGAGGGATAAAGGATAAGAGAAGGAAGAACTCCCCCTGAATGAAGGCATGAGAGAATATCAAGTAACAAAACTAAGAGAGATAACACCCAGTTTGTCATGAAGGAACTCAAATTGAGTCTTAGGAAGAGATTTGGTGAATATGTCAACTACTTGATCTTTAGTGGGTACATAGTCAAGGATTACTTCATTTTCTTCAACTTTTTCTCAAAGAAAGTGATAACGGATGTCCATATGTTTGGTTCTAGAATGCTGAACGAGATTTTTGGAAATATTGATGGCACTTGTATTGTCACACAATATAGGCACCGGTGTAGGAATTGTCACCTGAATATCAGATAATGTTCTGACCATCCATAGAACTTGAGTACAACATGCAGCAGCAACAACATATTTTGTCTCAGCTATGGACAAAGAAACAGAGTCTTGTTTCTTGATGTGTCGGGATACCAACCATCCACCCAAATAGAATGCACCACTTGAAGTACCATAAACCAAAATCCAAAGTACCATAAACCAAAATCCAGAGTACCAACAATATATTTTAGAATTCTTTTAATTGCATTCAAGTGAGATTTCTTAGGAGCAGATTGAAAGCGTGAAACTAAACAGACTGCATGCATAATGTTAGGCCTAGTTGCAGCCAAGTATAAAAGACTACCAATCATAGATCGATACAATGTATGATCAACATCTTCTTTGGTAGCTTCTTTTCTAAGTTTACAACCATTTTCCATTGGTGTACCAACTTATTTACAATCAATCATCTGAAATTTTGCTAACATTTCCTTAGCATATTTAGTTTGTGAAATAAAAACACCATTTTTCAGTTGACTGATTTGCAAACCAAGAAAAAAAGAAAGATCACCAAGCACTGACATTTCAAACTTAGATTTCATCATTTCAGGAAAAGAAGAACATAGCATAGCATCATTGCTACCAAAAATGATGCCATCTACATAAACAACAACTACTAAAGTGCTATCACTTTGTGTTTTGAAATATAGATTACTATCAACAACACCTTTAGTAAAGCCGTGTTCACACAAATGAGCATCCAATTTTGAGTACCAAGCTCAAGGAGCTTGCTTTAGCCCATAGAGAGCCTTTTTTAACCTATAAACATAATCTTCTTTGCCTAGAATACAGAAACCTTCTAGTTGTTCCATATAAACTTCCTATGTTAATTTACCATTCAAAAATGTAGTTTTCAAATCCATTTGATATACCTTGAATCCTTTGTAAACAGAATATGCAAGGAAAATTATAATAGCTTCTAATCTAGCAATGGGAGCAAAGGTTTCATCATAATCTAAACCCTCTATTTGTGAATACCCTTTTCACACTAGTCATGCCTTGTTTCTTGCAATTTTTCCTTCTTCATCTAACTTATTTCTAAGAACCAAGGTTGCATGGGTACGGGGGTACTTGGAGACTTTGGAGACTGGTGTTGGTACTTGTACGGCTATTTTTTTCAAAATAGGAGACATGGGTACTTGGAGATGCCAATTTCTTTAAAATATAATTTAATAATTTATAGAAATTCTCAAAATATAATGACATTGAACATTAAATATAATATAATAATTTAGTAATGGTTGTTGCAACGTTTTAACAAATCCTTGTGACATGCATTTGTTTTGAGCATTGTTTTTTTCTCGCTTGTACTACATTTTGATTATTTTGTTGCTTGTGTTTTGTTTTTTTAACATTTTAAGGTTTCCTTTATTTTTGTTTGGTTTGGAGACGGTGGGAGACAAGCAGATGTTAGTTTTATGTAACTAGGTTGTAAAATAAATAGGAGATGGGTTCTAATTGCCGCAAGGCAACATTAGAACCCATCCCAAAAAGGGTTGGGCCCTTTCCCTTTGTAATCTCAACATTTAGGTTGTGTGGAGTGTAACCAACAAATAGGGCTGGGCCCTCTACCTTTTCAAACGTGTGGTGTATTATCTCAGTGCCCTAGAATAGGGCTGCACTAAATGGAACGTGGAGTTGAGATATAGGGCTGACCCTATCCCTATCTTGCACATGTAACATGGAAAAGACAAAAGTCTTTAGCACCAAAAGTGCCTTATTGGGCCAACCCAATAAGGCACCTATCCTCATATATAACAAGCCACAAAGAATGCATTCTACACACAATGAATACACACAAATTACCTCTGTTGTGCAAAAATCAGAATAAGTGTGAAATCTTCAATTGTGAAGTGAAGTACTTTTTAGTCATTCAACCATTAATGCGAAGTCCTTCTTCAAGTCAACCAAATTTAACACTCCAGCTGTGTGTGAACTCATCCAAAGTAAGGTGCGGATCTAGAGCGAACTTGGTGTGCTCTTACAGTGTTGATTAGTGCAACTTGTACTACTGAATGTGTAGAAACAAAAGTACAGATCTGAACCTGAAAGTTGTGCAAGTTCAGCGTGCTAGAGTGCAAGGAAAAGGTTGCAGATTGGTGTTCACAGTTGCTAACCTAGAGGCTATCATAACAAAAATCTAAACTAAGATAAGTCTGTTCTTATCTTTCGTCACTTGTTGTTGATTACTTTGCTACTTTAACCTAATCTAATCAGATCTAAAGATCTGTTGTTGCTGGGTTTTTCCTCCAAGGGGGGAGGTTTTCCCAGGGTAGTCTTGTGTTGTGTGCATCTCTATTTATGTGCTTTATTTCTACTTCTGCACCTATATGTTAAGCGATTGCAAATCTGATTACTAAAAACTAACAGCGAATACGTTAGCGAGAAGTCTCCTCTCTATGGAGATGTTTCCAACCAAGTTTCCGATGCGGGATACACATCCGAGTCTCTGGTACAAGTACCCAGGGGCTGGGTACGAGTACCCATGCAACCTTGCTAAAAACCCATTTTGCACCAATAAGATTTTTATCCAAGGGTCTAAGAACAAGTTCCCAGTTTTATTTTTCTCTATCTATTCAAGTTTTTCTTTCATTGCATTTACCCAATGTTCATCTTGACTAGCTTCAGTATAATTTTTAGGCTCCAATTCAAAAAGTAAAGACAAATGAACCAGATTAGCAGTATGTGTTACCTTGCTTTCAGTTTGAATACCAAAAGATGTGTCACCAATAATCTTTTTAGCAGGGTATCTTTTATACACTATCCTTGATGATAACTTGTGTGTTGAAGATACAGGATTAATCACTTCATCATAGTCATCTTGTTGTTCAGTTAGTACTAGACTTGTGAAGGATTGTGGATCCTCTAAGTTTGAACTAAATGGTTGAGGAGGAGAATCAATCACATCATTCTCATCGTCCTTTATCTGTTTATCAATAGGCACATTTTCATCAACTTTAACATTGGCACTTTCAATGAATTTTCTTAATAATTTCTTATAGCATTTATATGCCTTACTGTTAGAAGAATAACCTAAGAAAATACCTTCATCATAGCGTGTTTTAAAACTGCCAATATTATCACTATCCTTTTTGATAAAGCATTTATTGCCAAAAACTTTAAAATATTCAACATTTATAGTTTTACCATACCACAATTCATATGGAGTGTAATATGTTTTTGTTCTCAACTGTACCCTGTTTAGAATGTATACAGCAGTATGGACTGCTTCTTTCCAATAGGAATTAGAGAGGGTTGCATCTTGGAGCATTGTCCTAGCCATCTCTTTTACAGTTATATTCTTTTGCTCAACGACATCATTCTATTGTGGCATCTGAGGAGCAGAGTAGTGCCTTTTGATTCCGTGTTCTTCACAATAGTTTATAAATTCTTGTGAGGTAAACTCACCATCCTTGTCATACCTAAGACACTTGATTTTCATATCAGACTCATTTTCAATTAATTTTTTAAAGAACTTAAACTAGTGCAGGGCTTCATCTTTGTGTTTTAGAAAGGTTACCCAAGTCATCCTACAGTAGTCATAAACAAACAACATAAAGTACCTATCACCATTTAAAGATTTTGTTCTAGTTGGACCATAGATATTAGTATGAACTAACTACAGAGGTCTAGTAGAAGTATATTATTTTGTTTTAAAACTGACTCTAGCTTGTTTGCCTTCTTGACACTCTTTACAAATGATATTTTTAGGTTTTGACAATACTGGTAGATTTCTAACATTGTTATTTTTACTAATTTTGACCAAATTGTCATAATTAATATTCCCAAACCTCATATGCCATAGTTTGGATTCATCAACTTGAGTCATAAAACACACATTACTTTCTTTCTTACTATGTGTATCATCTTGAAGATGATAAATATTACCACTTGTTTTAAACCCAACAACAATAGTCTTACTAGATTTCCTTTTGATGTTGCATCCTAATGCTGAAAACATCACATCAAATCCATTATCACAAATCTGGCTTACACTCAGCAGATTGTGTGTTAGTCCTTGTACAAAATAGACATCATGAATAGATGTTTCATTTTCAAGCAAAATGGTACCTTTACCCAAAACTGGAAAGCATAGATTATTTCCAAACCTTACTTGACCACCTACAAAGTCTTCATAGTCAATAAATTTGTTTCGTTCACCTGTCATATGATGTCACTAACCACTATCCAGAACCCAAAAGTTCTTATTGACAAAGTGTAGGGCTATCTCAACTATAAGGGCTTGATTTTTAGGTCTCCATATAAGTTTAGTTCTTTTGGTAACTCTACTTATAGAAGATTTACAAAATGTAGCTAAATGTCCAAAAGAACTAAAGTTAAAACATTTTAAGTTACTCAGGAATTCATAAAGTCTTCCATTTACAATGTTGAAAGACTTTCTAGTTGAAGCATTGTATGCATTTGCCTTACGACCATCTTCGTTACATTTGTAGCAATGACCAAGAAAACTAGTACTAGTTTTGGATTTACCTGAAAAGCTGCTTGCCTGACCATTCTCCAATGATGGCCGTTTCCTTTTCAAGTCTGTAATTTCTGCTTCAATAGAGCAGCAATGAATGTTCTTCATTTTCAATTCATCCTGAATTGTTTCAACAATTTTTTTAAATTCCTTATTTTTAAGAGTCAGATCAAATATTAGATTTACATTTTTCTGCTCTTCTTTTCTCAATCTTTTTTAATCTCTGAGAGAGTAGATTTTAATTCACCTTCAAAATCAGTTTCAGAATTAGATGGATTTGAATTATCTTCTACATAATTCTTGTTTGTATAAATTAACTCTGCCATGAAGAGAATTTATTCTCCTTCTTCTAGCAATTCATCAGAACCACTATCAGTTACATCGGCAATTAGAGCTTTCTTCTTTTTAAACGGATTTGGATTTTTTCTTTTCCTATAGTTTTGTTGTTTCTTTTTGAATGACATTTTGTTTTCATCTTCTTCATAATCCAAATATTCATTAGAACGATTTGAAGCATAATGCCCTATCTTTTCACAATTAAAACATTTTTTGGATAATTTCCCTTCATACTTCTTTGAGCCTCTTTTCAATTTTCTAACAAAAGCAAGATCATTTTTTGCAAAATTCTCAGTTTCTAAGTTTTCCATTTTTTCTTTTGTAGCTTTGAAGGTTGACTTTTTGTTAGGAATAGAGAACTCATCTAATCTCATTTCATACGCAATAAAAAAAACCTTTTAAATCATCAAGTCACTTTTGTAATGTCATGTTCTTCTACTGCAGCAATTTTGGAATCAAACTTTGTAGGCAAAGTTCTCACGATTTTCCTAACAACAGTTATTTCTTCAAGTTTCTCTCCAAATTCTTGAATTGCATTAACACATTCTTGGACTTTGAGAAAATAATCAGCTCATCTTCTCCCATTTTAAGACTTTCAAACCTATTTCTAAAAGTTTGAAGTTTGGATTCTTTTACTTTTCATCTCCTTGATAAATATTAGTCAATTTATCCAAGATTGCTTTTGCATTATCACTATCCATCACTTTGACTAACACAACATTTGTTAGGCTCTAGCATTACTTTCATGTACCTTCTTTTCATTAGGTGTAGAGGGAGGTGCAGTAGCTGGATATGGTTTTTCATCCTAAACTTCTAGAAAGCATAACCAGCACCATTATTAGTGGAAAGACCCTCTTGAATAGCCATACTAAGTAAATAGACTTTCCCAATTTTTCTCTGATATCAATTGTAAGTATGGAAAACAATGATAGGGGGGTGAATCGGTGTTTTACAACTAATAGTAAAAAATTGAAAACTTTTAAACTGCAAGAAACTCAAATTGCATAGTGAAATAATAGAGAAAACATCATACAAATTGAACACAAAATATCCTAAGTGGAAACCCTCTGGAGTAGAAAACCACTTGTAAAAATAGACGCACTGGCCTTATAAAATGATTTCCAATTACAGTGCCCCACTAGCATAAACTTTGCTATCTCACTGATTTTATTTTGTGCCTCACTGGCTATTCTCTGATTTCAATAATTTCAATTCACAATATGTGCAGAGATATTATCTACAAATTTCTAATCATCCTTTTATCTTTCAATAATAGAGGTTTAATTGTACAAAAACTAGCACTTGAAAGTGTTGTTGAAACAATTTGTTCAGAGTCCTTTTCTTTTCTTTTTATTTTTCACATTATGCGCTGAGGTAATAGAACTCCTATATACATCTCTGAATATATATGAGATGAAGAAAATAATACAAACTACAAAATCTTTAACTCGGGTTATATAACTGTCTTATTAACCTTGAGTTTACATTCTTCTTTATCGCATACACATCCAGACATATATCTAGAAGATATATCGAACTCTTTTTTCTATCACATATGTATATCTCTTTCATAAAAAAATGATGTTTTCTATAAAACTGCTTGTAATCCCCGTGATACTTCATCAGCAAATGTATACCCATGATGGCTAAACTACCATGAATGCACCTGTATGAGTATATGACAAATACTCGCGTATGAAATACCTTATGTTATGCACAGGCTAAAGTGTAACAACAGAATGTATTTATCACCGAACTCTTTTGTATGCAGCCATATGACAAACACAACGAATCCTTCTGTATGCATCTGCAGAATTTAGAAAAACCTAATGGCATAATGATAATGTATGTCTTCAAATATACACAGAATGATAGAACAAAAAAACCCTTATGTCATGCATGATCCTTGAACTGTATGCATCGTAATGCAAAAAGAATATATTAACAAAGACCCTTAAAAAAAAAGCAATCTTATATGAAATAAACTAAACCCTGAGCCAAATTAGAAAACGAGTAGCGTACATAATGAACAAATCATGACAAAAAATCTAAAAATACCATAACAGAAATGAGGCCACCCATACAATGAAACCATTAACCTAAAAATGACCACCATGTTAAAAACCGCCTGTAACTGTATGTCCCATATTGACCCAATGGCGAAGCCATCATGCCTATAACTGTATCTGCCACCGGATTCCATCTTTCTGCCTGTAACTTGCAACATTGCCAATTCCTTCATGATTAGGGTTCAAGAACCCTAATAATTTTTGCAACAAACTAAAATAATGAAACTCTTCGAAGCTTCCTTTGGAAGCTAAAAGTACATTTGAAAGTCTTTTGAGTTCCATCATTTGATGGACTTGACATTTCTTATTTACCAATTATAAAATATAAAACCTTTATAATGCCGACATCCCCTCTTATTAAAAATATGAAACCTTTATAATAGTGACACCCCTCTTCTAGTGCCTTAACACTATATAAAACTAGCAGTTGCAGGAAGAGTTCCCGCAACAGGACGCTGATAAGTCTGATTGTAAAGGAATTGTAAAGTTAGAAGAACTTAATTTGTTCAGCATTATAATTAGAGAATGCAATAAAATTGAAACTGAATATTTATATATATATATATAGTAAATAGTATAGGCACTGTACATAACCCAACCAATGGTTATAGTTGTTTCCAAAATACAAAGTTATCCACCCACCATCCTCCATGCTGCTGAATGCAGCATGATGTACAAAAAGAAATTGCCATGAAGAGTATTTTTGACAACATAATTAAAGCAACATAAAGAGTAGTTGTTGTAAATGGTTTTTATTATACGCAGTATTAATCCCAACCAATTTGTATTTGTTGGACCCACAAAAATGTTGTTATCCACCCTCCATCCCCCATGCTGGTAACAGTAGCATGTTATATAGCCTTTTATTGAAATGCATGTGCTTTATATCATCTAAAACCTGTGAGGAATAAATTGTATAAGTAATTCAAATTGGAGGAGATGAATAAACAAGCACTAATAAAATAGAAAGGCCTTTACCTTGTAGAGGAAAATGGTTTGTATTGACGATGAGGAAGTGACAAAGTATGTAACAGTGAGTTTTCATGATGTAATATTGACAATGAAAGAGGTTGAAAAGAATAAGGTTCTAATCTCATTAAAAGAGAAAGTATTTTAGTTTGCAAATAATTCAAAAAAGGTTACATACCTTGAAAGTAATGACATTAGTCAATTGGATGGAGATCTCCAATAAAATGTAAAAATAGGGACAACCTGAAAATGTTAATGCATCATAATGAGAGAATGTAATTAAATTAGTCAATGGACATTGTGACTATATGAAGATTTTCTTGTGACTAATAAAGTCTGTTATGAAATTGTAAATGTATTCAACAAGTGCAGAATATTAATGATTGTAATTGGGCATACTTACAGTTTTTACTGCTCATGGATTTCTTTAATGTGCTTGTATTGTTTTGTAGGTTACTTCTTTTTCTGTCATTTGAAACCTGTGATAAATAACAATGTATCAAAAAAGAATTTCGGTAAATATTAGAAGATGTATATTTGCAAAGGTGTAAAATAGTTGGAAAAATAGTGGATGATAGAGGTGTACCTATTCTTGCAGATTTTTTCACATCTAAGAAGCTCGTTCAATTCTTTACTGAATTTAATATTGGTTACCTTTGATGTGGATCCTGCAAAGTGTGAATATTGTAATTTTTGAAACATTTGATAGAAAATATCCAGTATGTAAAATTGCAATGAAGTTGTGGTGTTAGCACCCGATTATGTTTGTTTTGCAAGTAATTTTCTTCTATGATGTTGGAAAGCTTTAACAAACGATCCTCTTCCTTTTTCCTTAGAATCATTGATGCAGCACCTTACAACCTTGAGTACCTTTGGTAGGATAAAGTCAGGTGAATCCATAGGTGGTTAATTGATTTCACTTTGGAAAGTGTTGTAAATGTAAGGCCTTGTTTCTTTGTTTTCCTGATGTCAACTATTGCAAAGTCTAGTGTCAGACCCTGTGATTTGTGAATAGTAATACCCTATGCAATTGCTAATGGAATTTGTGTGTGGTTTCCTCTAGTAATTGGTGATATGGGAGCATGTTTTGGATTTGTTTGATCCTAGGATGGGATATTATAATGTTGGAAGAGAACCACCACATATTTTGGCAGATCAGGTAGTTTAGAACCTGCATCATAGACAATCATTTTGATTTGATCCAAAGCACCATTGACAAGGCCAACTTCTATCCATAAATTTGCAATAAGCATTACTTCCTGATCTATAGAAAGAAGGATTTCAAATGCTAGTTGTTCTTCTTGGTGTGTTTGTTTATCTTTCTGATGTGTAATGATTGTTGTTGCACATGCAATGGGTGAGAGCAATTGTTTCAACATTTTAATGTTGTGTGAGCTTGAAGATGCATTTGTTGCAAACAAATGCTTTTGTTGGTCGAAGTGGTTGTTCTCATCAAGTGTCAAAGCATGGGTTGACTGCATCTGTAGGCTTTCCCAGTCTATTTGCAATGGTGTTGTGTTGCGTATATTAAGCAACATTTCACGGAATTGCATTTGTGAAGATCTTATACCTTATTGTTGAAATAGAGCATCCAAGGTGACAACATTATTGAACATGTGCCATAGAGCCGGTGTTGTTTATCCATAACTGGCGGAAGTTGTGCAAGATCACCAACCAAGATGATTGAGATGGCTGCAATCATTTCATGTTGTTTGGTGGGAAAATATTCTCGCAATCTCCTATCAATCTTGATCAGTAATTGAGGGCCAAAAAATATCATTTCATCTATCAAAATGTAATGCAAATGTTTGCATTTCTCTTGAAACATTAATAGTGAATGGCCTATTAAGGGTTTGTATTCTTGAATAGGTATACGAAGGGCAGCATGGATTGTGGTATCTTGGATATTATATATGGAAACACCTGTTGGTGCTAGTACAAGCAATGGGTATTGTTCGGGATATAAATTGGAATTTAACTCCCTACGTATACAATCGATAAGAAATGACTTTCCAATTCCTATTGTGCCTTGAATAATTAAACATAATGGTGAAGAATTCCCATTCTTTTTAGCATGGTTTTGTATAATATCAAGTGCAGTTATTTGGTTTGTTGCAAGCTCATAGTTAGCAGATGCATTTGAATGCAGGTTGGCAAGGGTGTGGGGTGATTGGCTTTTCTCAACCAAAATGAACTAAGAAGATTTTGTATGGAGCATTTCCTTAGGTATGGAAATACTCCAATTAAAATTAAGATCATAATCACATTTGCCAAGCATTTGGAGAGTAGCAACCTCAAAGTTGTTTGATGCTCCCATTTGTGACAAGAACTCCCATTCGTAGAGATCTTGATCAGTAGATTGTGGAATGTCTTGTGATTGTAGGTCTTCGCTATTTTTTGTGGTCATGTGCTCTTCAATGCTATTTACATGCCACCAGATGTAATGCGTACTCTATAGATGTTTCCAATTTATTATAATTTCATCAGTTGAGGTACCTATGTGTAGAGGGATGCTACATTATGGTTTGTACAAAAGCAATTCACTCCAACAAAAACTTTCAAAAGTGGTATCATCTTCTGAAGGTAAATATTTGTACTGTGGGTACATGTTTATAATTGGTGGTACCTTTCTTCTCATCCATTTACATGATTTGCATTGTTCAGAGTAAGTATATTGTTGAGCTAAATGGAGCAAAGTTAGGTTTGCTAACTCTGTTGGTCTTTTAATGTAATTAGAAACAAAAGAAATCAATGTCTGTGATCCTTCATCATAGGTTGCTATACATTGGAATATTCTTTTGCCAACATTGAGGGTTACAAACTGGCGTGTGCAAGATATCAATGGGAGTTTAAGCAGCATGTGACAAGTTTCTTGAGCACTAATGTCCCTATCAGCAACAATTCCCATCCTGAATCTCTGGTATGCTAACAGAATTGTATCTTCTAAATTAGTTGATTCAATAATGCGTTTTAACATGTCAGTATAGTCTCTAATTTGTGTTTAGTTTTGCATGCAAATTTTGAGATATATTTTAGAACTGCCTTTTTGGAGCATACTGCTTGACAATCAACATTAGCCCAATATATGGCGAGCATCGTTGGGCTGTGAACATTGAGATGATTATCATTCCTTGTTGGCTTGTATGATGAGTTATTATTGTGGTCTAATATCAATGAGGATTCATCTTGTTTAGGCCAAGGAGCTTTATACTGACATTCAAGTGTTGAGTTCTTTTTTTTCAAGCAGGTATACTCTGAACACTTTGTATGTCGCTGAACAACATTGACTAATTCAGTGTAATCAATGGAAGGGTCACTTCTGGATATGATTTTTGTATCTAAAAGACATGGATCTGAAATGGCAGGCATATATTGCCTGTTTAGGCGATCCTCTTTAGTGTGTGGATTCCATGCTATGATGTACTGGTCAAAAAGTGCTTAACTGATTGGATGCTTACATGGTCTAACCAGTCAAGGTTGTCAATATTAGGTGCTTTTGGTAACCAAAGAAAGCCATGAATATGGGAAGAGACTCAGTGTTGCCATTCATATCTGCGATAGTGGTTAGTGGCATGCAGCTGTTTGACAATGAATTCATCATGAAAGATTTGAAATCTTAAGTGCAGGTATAAAGTTGTTATATGTGAATTATTGACTAGATTTTCAATAGACTGTCTTCTATTGTGGGGAACAGTACTTGAATATTTTGTTGGGAACAACTTATGCAGGTCAAGACATTTTGTATCCATTGAGCGTAAGGTAAAGAAGAGCATAGGTGCACCTAACTGTTCTATAATTGTTGTAAGGTCTCTCCAGGATTTGCTCCAAAATGTATGTGTCCCATGCAACGAGGCAACATATCGCATGATATGATTTGGTAATTCATTTGATGGTATGTTCTACAAGTATTCTCTTAGATCATGAAGATTGTGTGGAAGAGAATCTTCTAGATTCATCTTAATGAAAACAACAGTTGATTGTTGAGATCGATGCCTCATCAAAAGGTTGTAGATATAATATCTAAAATAGACATGTTGTCCAAATAGTTGATCATAATATTTGATCAAGTGCAAAGCATATTCATGTAAATGTACATGCCTTGCTCTGTCTTGTAGTGGTAAAGCCATTCCATTAGGGAAGAGTGTCAGGAATGCCATTGAAAGTAGGCCTTCTGTATTGTACTCATTGACAGGTGATGTACTAATTTCTGGCCAAGGAACAACATTGTTGTCAGTATTATCTAGATGTAGGATTGTTTTGATGGCATCAAGTTCAGGTATTGATGATAGAAGTTGTAGAATGAATGAAGAAGATGTTTCTATTATTTCTTATTCACTGTCAATGTTCGACATAGTATGAATATCTTGTACAAAATCTTCTTGAGGGGAAGGTACTGAATGAAAAAGTTTTGAAATATCAGTACTGTGCTCTGGTAATAGTTGTACTGCATCTAAATCAATGAGAACATCTTTGTAGTGTTTGTCATGTTTTATTTTGTAATTCAATGCATTCATGACGTGAAATCTATTGACATAACATGTTAATTACAGATGCCAATAGTAAAGCTCTAAGTCAATAGATAGTAAGATGAGAGGGGGGGGTGAATCATACACACTTAATCTTCAATATACTCAACAGATTCAACCTCGGTAGCATATATACTTCAGCTATATATCAAAACTATGAAACATACTTTCTTATCAACACATAATCATCACAACACATATAACACCAGATTTAACATGGAAACCCAAATAGGGAAAAACCACTATGGGATTTTGGACCCACTAAGAAATATACTCTTCTAGAGTATGCTTGGTTAAAAGCAAATCCTATTAAAGATTACAAACACATTGCTAGATGTGACCCGGTTAAGGGATTTCCCTTAGATCTGTTAGGATCTTCACCTTGGTAGAAGTGACTTTGTCAAAGGATTTCAAACACTCACTTAGAATGTCACCTTGTTAGAGGATTTACAAATAAGACTATTAAGTCCACTCGATTAAGAGATTTCTTGTCACTTTTACAAAACAATAGTAATAAAATATATCTGCAACTTCACATCTGAAATGCTAAAGCAGATTCTTATTTGCTCAAAACAATCTTGTCATAAGACTTATCTTGTCCCTTGTAGGACTTACTGGGCTTCCTCAATCTATTCTCAAATCAGATCTTCAAGCTTTTGTGCTCGGTAATCACTATGTAGCATCCCTATGCTTACAATTACCCGCATACATTGTTTATCAACAATTCCTTATTTATAAACAATTCTAACTGCTTAATCTTCTTGATCACATTTCCCATGATCAATCTTAGCCATCAGATTTTCAATCTTGACTTGATTCAATGTATCCTTCAATCTGAATATGTTTTACCTTGCCTAGGGACTTGCATTTTCTAATCAAACTTTTCATTTTTGTCATCTTTATGAACATAGCATCTACTTCCAAAGATTTTAAAATAACTTACATTAGGTTTCTTGTCATACCAGATTTCATATCGTGTCTTCAAAGTTCCTTTCTTTAGTTGTACTCGATTCAGGGTGTAGACTGCAATGCTTATTGCTTCTCTCCAAAATTTTTGAGGTACCCTTTCTTCAATCATCAGGGTTCTGGCACAATCCACAATAGATCTATTTCTTCTCTAAACTATCCCATTTTGCTATGGAGTTCTCAGTGAAGAGACTTGTCTTTTTATACCATGATTATTGCAGTATAAGTTAAATTCATCAGAAGTGAACTCTCCTCCTCTATCAGATCTAAGACACTTTAGTTGTCTTCCTGTTTCATTTTCAACTCTTTCTTTGTACCATTTAAACATTGGAAATGTTTTTGATTTTTCTTTTAAAAACATGACTGACATCATCCTTGAATAATCATCCACAAATAATATGAAATATTTATCACCATAATAACTCTAGATTTTCATGGGACCACAAAGATCAGTATGCACAAGATTTAAAATTCCATTAGACATGTAGTACTTACTTGTAAAGCTTGATCTGGTCATCTTACCCATTTGACATGCTCAGCACATAGCATTCTCAGGCTTTTCAAAACTCGGTAGACCTCTTACTCGGTGCTTCTTGCTTATTTTGATCAGATTATCAAAATTTACATGACAAAACCTTTTATGCCATAACCATGTATCTTCTATCTTTGCATAAAGACATTTGTTCAAATTTGAGTCAAGGTGAAATGTGTTACCTCTTTTTTGAATCTCGGTAGCAACTAACTTTCCATATTTGTCACGAACTTTGACAATTCCTCTCTGAAATTCTATTCGGTAACTAGTATTGTTTAGTTGTGCTACACTCAACAAATTATATTTTAAACCTTTAACCCAGTATACATCATTGCATTTAGCTTTGTCAAGAAGTGTGATAGAACCTTTACCTTTCACCGGACATGGTGCATTATTACCAAATCTTACATATCCTCCATCATAATCTTCTATTTTAACAAACTTGTGTTTATCACCTGTCATGTGATTTGAGCATCCACTATCTATGATCCAAGAATCATTATTATTTATGTGAGATATTAGGGATTTTTCTTCATACCTTTCTTTATCTGATCCATCTTTAATAGCCACATAAACAACTTCCTCTGTGTCTGTTTCATCAAATTTATCATCAGTGGATTCCTCATTAGCAACCAGGCATGTCTTTCTATCTCTCCTTCTGAAGTCTCAGTGTCCTCTGTAGTGATTGTCTTTCTGTCTGACTTCTTGGTAATCTCTCTTTTCACTAGATTCTTTGTCAGGGCAGTTACAAGCCATATGTCCTATTTTATCATAATTAAAACATTTCAAAGGTAGCTTGCCTTTATACTTACCTTTGCCTCTCGGTAGCCTCCTAGCCAATAGTGCTTCAAACTCTTCTTGCTTTCTGATTTCCTCATATAGTTTGTGAACTTCTTCCATGTTCTTACGAAATCTTTCACTTGCTCCATTGTGATTCCCTTAAGAATACTTACTCTTTCTATCATTGTAATCATTAGATTCACCAAGATGAAAAGAACTGAATGCAGATTCAACTTTGTTTACCGAAGACCCACTGTTATCAAAATTACTTAACTCAAATGCATGCAGCTTACTGATAGCAGCATCTAAAGAAACTGGCATGTTCAGTACAGATCTCAATTCATTAATTGCAGAGACTCGGATTGCATATGCTGGTAGAAGGGTTCTCAATAACTTACTTGTTACATCCTTTTCTTCAATAGTTCCACCTGCTCCTTTAATTTCATTGACAATCTCCTTCAATCTTGTACTATATTGTGTTATGTTTTCTTCTTCATTCATCCTCATGGATTCAAGTTGTCCTCTTAAACTATCCACTTTTTCTCTTTGTACATTTTCATCACCACCATAAACAGATATGAGTTTAGACCACATTGTTTTTGCATTATTACAACCTTCTAGATCATTAAATTCAGAGTCAGTCAATGCAGAGGTTATTTCAATCAATGCTTGGGTGTGTTCTTGCTTTGCCTTTATCTCTTCCATAGTCAGCAGATGGGTGCTCGATGCTATGTAGATAATTTTTAGATAGTAAGTAGCATAATCTCCAATTCTTGATAAGTGCAACTTCATCCTTTTCTGCCATGTGGAAAAACTTGACTTGTTTAGCTTTGGGGCATCCCTCTTATACATCTTTGGATCTTGACTCAAGTACCTTCAAACTTTTCTTCCGAAGTCCAAAGCTCTGATACTAATCATTAATTATAGATGCCAATAGTAAAGCTCTAAGTCAATAGACAGTAAGATGAGAGTGGGGGGGGGGGGGTGAATCATACACACTTAATCTTCAATATACTCAACAGATTCAACCTCAGTAGCATATATACTTCAGCTATATATCAAAACTGTGAAACATACTATCTTATCAACATATATAACACCAGATTTAACATGGAAACCCAAATAGGGAAAAACCACTATGGGATTTCGGACCCACTAAGAAATATACTCTTCTAGAGTATGCTTGGTTAAAAGAAAATCCTGTTAAAGATTACAAACACATTGCTAGATGTGACCCGGTTAAGGAATTTCCCTTAGATCTGTTAGGATCTTCACCTTGTTAGAAGTGACTTTGTCAAATGATTTCAAACACTCACTTAGAATGTCACCTTGTTAGAGGGTTTACAAATAAGACTGTTAAGTCCACTCGGTTAAGAGATTTCTTGTCACTTTTACAAAACAACAATAATAAAATATATCTGCAACTTCACATCTGAAATGCTAAAGGAGATTCTTATTTTCTCAAAACAATCTTGTCATAAGACTTATCTTATCCCTTGTAGGGCTTGTTGGGCTTCCTCAATCTGTTCTCCAATCATATCTTCAAGCTTCTGTGCTCGGTAATCACTATGTAGCATCCCTGTGCTTATAATTACCCGCATACATTGTTTATCAACAATTCCTTATTTATAAACAATTCTAACCACTTAATCTTCTTGATCACATTTCCCATGATCAATCTTAGCCATCAGATTTTCAATTTTGACTTGATTCAATGTATCCTTCAATCTGAATACGTTTTACCTTGCCTAGGGACTTGCATTCCTTTCTTGGAATTTTCAATCTCGACTTGATTCAATGTATCCTTCGATCTGAATATGTTTTACCTTGCCTAGGGACTTGCATTCCTTTCTTGGAACTTGCACAAGGTTATTGCGGTTCAATCTGAGCTGTAGATCTTCCTTCCAATTTGCCATTGCCAGAGATCCTTAACAAACTTCATGTGCAGCATATCAATCATTTAATCAACTCCAGCTCATCAGCTTCCTTCATTAAATAATGCTTTTATTCATTTAATGTTGTCTGTTATAACTCAGTTGTAACTTGGTTAACACTGAACTTCACTCGGTAGACATTTTGTCTTCATTAACCGATATCAATAACCTTAGGGTTTACCGACTAGGTTCCTTTGCTCAATGACATAGTACAGTATTAAACATCATATTTAGGATATCAAAACAATGAAAACAACATGATCTTATCATTGTCTAACTTGGTAATAGTTGCCCATTGAATAACTCATTTCTCCCTTTTATTATCATATCCTTTCGATGTCACTTACCGACTTCTTAATATTCATCAAAACATACTTCTCAAGATATGGCAACATCATACTGAATCAAAAAATCAATTTCGTGACATCAATGACAAAATAATATTATTAAGACAGTTATCATCCTTCTTCAGTTATATCAATAGTCTTCAACAACCTTGTCAATATCCTTATTGAAATGCCAACAATATCTCGTTCTACTATAATGCCAACATAATAGTCATAGGTTAATCCTTGTAGATTGCTTCTACGGACAATAAGGATTTCTAAATGCCTGAATTTAGCAGGGTAATGATAATGAAATCTCTAAAATATCTTGTGGGAAGTTAATTGTGTGTATAGAATACTTATATTGTCCTCCCCTTGCATGTGTAACTTCCAAAACAGGGACATTCCTTGTTATGAGCATTTCTTCTACTTGAGAAAGACACTTTAAAATAGAAGGTTGCTCACCTGGGTCCATATTGTTTGATAATGAGAAATGGTGGAGGCCTCTTTCAGCAGAACATCTCATGCACATAAGTACATGGTTTATTTTACTAACTGTCATGCCCAAATACTTTTCTTTACAAACTATACATGCCTCTGTGACCTCCAACATATCAAATTTTTTTCGGGAATTAGATAAGACTTGTAGAAATGAAGGTGTCTTAAGGGCGAGTTCAGGAGCAGTAGAATTTGTTTGATGCAAATTCGTTTACTCAAGGTCATTGCTTTTTGTTTGTAATAATTTTTCTGAGTTACTATTAGATGTTTGTAGTGCACGACGCTTCAATTGGCATTTGTTGGAGATATTCCCTCTATTCTTTGCATAGTAAGTTCTATTTGTTTTCTTTCTCCTCCATTTGATAGCATCACCTTCTTGAGTGGCAGGCTCAATAGATATCTAATATTTGGAAGAGAATAGAGATATGTTAGAATTTTCATAAGTGAAGAGAGAAAGCATTGAAGTATGCATTGAGAATGAATGGGAATTGAAAATTACCTAATCTATGTTGTATTGTTTTCTTTGTTTAGTTTGGTGATGGTCAGTTCATTCAGAGATGCATATGCACATATATATATAATTATACATACAAATAGATGCATATATATATGTACAGATATATATACGCATGTTAATGAAGTATGTGAATACTTGTATACATAGATATGTGCATATATAAATACACGTGTATATATGTAAAATTACATAACTCCATGTTTGTTAGTATATACGTGGTTGGTTGAGTAATTTTTAGAAACGTATGGGTTTCGTAAACTGGTTTTCTGATGTTTAATCAGATCTGTACTATTCTTTTTTGTAGTTTTTTTGTTGTCATTTTCTTGATATATATGTGTACAAATGTATATATACATGTCAATGAAGTATGTGAATACTTGTATACATAGATATGCACATATATAAAGACACGTGTATATATGTAAAATTATATTACTTTGTGTTTGTTAGTATATACATGGTTGGTTGACTAAGTTTTAGAAACATATGGGTTTTGTAAACTGGTTTATTGAATCTATATTGTTCTTTTGTGTAGTCTTGTTGTCATTATTGGCTACCTTTTTCAAAGGCATTATTGAAATATACATATGCACGGATATAGTAATCTTTGATACATACAGATGTATGTATATATATGCACATGTATATATACATATCAATCAAATATGTGAATATTCGTATATATAGAAATGCACATATATAAATACACGTGTATATACATAAAATTCTATAACTGTGAATAATTATACTCTTGTATACTTGTACAAATAGATATGAAAAAATAAAAGCTATATATGTATAAATTTTCTGCAAATATTTATTTATTTATACATACTTATATATGTGTAGAGATATACTGAAGTATATTCATATGATACACAAAAAGTCCAAACAAAGATAGAAATGCAAGTAATGAAATGTATAGGAAAGTGCATTGAATTGTAAATACTTTTATAGGAAAGAGAAAAATTTAAAGTGAGAATGGAAGGTAAAAGACATATTGGAAAGTGTACTGAGACTATAGAAAGTTCATAGTTTAAGAAAATTATTGCTCAACAATTATCAATGCATGAAAGAAATAGACAAGTGGAATTTTGAGATAAATGTAAATATGTTATTGTAGAGGAAAGCATAAGCAGTAAGTACTTATATATGAGAGGAATTTCAAGGAAAGCAAATTTATTCTGCAAGGCAATTAACCAGTATATATGAGTATGTAGTTAAACGTATTGTCCAATGCAAAAGCAATTTTCGTCAAAGAGTTTGAAATCTTGTATAGTTAGATGGGCATAAACATATAAACATATCTATTTATTGGCCAAATTTGGTTATAATAGAACATACAAAAGAAATAAGCATGAGAGTAAAAAATATTATGTGGCAAGGAAATAATTTCAAAGAGATGACAGTGTAATTTTAATGCAACCTGTTTTTTATCTAAGAAATATACATATACATATATATACATGTAGCCATGTATGCATAGAAGATAATTGTTTGTATTTGTAAATAGAATTATCTTAATATACGAAAAAGTTTTACATAATGCAGTATTCAAAGAAAAATATGTAATAGTATAAAATATGTAAATTTTCTAGAGTAATAACTGTATCATGACGAGAAAGTTTGGTAAATAGGCAAAATGCCTAATAAATCTAAGCCTGTGTAGATAAGCAACCAATATTTGCAAGTAATGCATCACACTCAGATTTATAGTCAATAGAGGAGACTTTGTTGATCGTGAATTTCATCTTTGATTTAGAGTTGTATGTGTCGATAGAAACTAGTAGTGTGAATGAGTAGTGATGTGGGACAAGCTTTTTAATCACAAAACAAGGTGTTTTTGTTGTTGTGGGATCATTTTCTAGTGCCCAAATCTCTTTTGCGGTTTTCTTTAACAATTGAGTTCCAGTGTCATCAAATGCAGTCGCCCAAACAGTACCTATTGCATCTTGTAACTTTACTGGTAAAAGGTAACTATAATTGCACTCTGCAATGGTCATTTGACATCTAGGATAGAACCATGAACCATCAACCAGTTGAGTACATTTTTTTTACAAGGATTTACATTTACTGTTAGTGGACAAGCAGCATAACATAAAATTTTATCTATTACGTTTACAAAGTGTACAACAACCAGTAAAGTGGTTTGAATAGTTTCTGTTTTAACACTCATATGCTCATGGATTGATGAAATTGTCACTCCAGTATATTTTCCATCAATGTGGGTAGTTATTGGATAAAAAACTAGAGCAAGCAAAGGGTCATTTCCTCTTAGTGTTAGAGGTTATGCCTCTGGAAAAGGTGGATTGATATGTATTGTTGTGGCAGTTGTTATGTTTACTACCTTGCCATTAAAATAGCCAACACGAGCATTACATAAAGCAAGTATAAGAACACTATCAATGGTCAACATGTTTTTTAACTCCAGTCCTCTTTTTTCTGACATTGGACCCCATAGGTTGATATCAATTGTTGATCCAGACAGATCATAAATTCTGACAACTCGCTTCTATGTTTGAGTATCATCTTTCTTGTGTATTGGAATGATATCTCCAATGTATAAAACAACACCAATTATGTCAATTGAAGTATTATTGGTTAGCTGAAACACTTCATTAATAGGAGTGAAATGAGAGTACTATTGATTTGGTTCTTCTTCATTGGTGCAACATTTTAATATGGATGCATCAGACAAGATGATCTCCAAATAGCTATTTATTTTGTTGTATCTAGTATTTTCTTCCTTGATGGACCCCTTAGAAATAACATAATGTGAACCTACTTCCACACGGGTAGAGTGCAACTGAGCTATTTCATCAAAACATGTGACTCTAATTTCACAGCCCTCAGTGTCGACAATGTCAAAGCTAAATACATGGCCATTTTTAATGGCTTTGTTGTATGGATTTATACGTCGTTTATGAGTAACTCTGCCTTTGATTGTCTATTTATTTTGGTATGGATTTAAACTTTTGATTGGGATTATATTTTTAGAGGTTGTGCTTTTGGGGGATGGCAATTTAGTAGAAAATTGAATAGACTGTTTAGATGATGATGGTGTGTCCTCAGTCATAATTTCTAGTTGTTGTTCTTTGAATAGGTATACTGGTTTACCAAAGAATGGAGAATTGCTTTGTTTTACTTGCAAACTAAGTATTATAATAGTCTTGTAAAAGGAAAAGACTTTTCTTTAACATACTTTCAATTATAGCTGAAAACAATTAAATAGAGAAGAAGGATATTTTATTTAATAAACATAATCTATTTCCTACCTTGTGTTCCATATGTATCTACATGTATAAGTGGACAACAGGACTATCGAACCTATTTTAAGAGTTTCTGAATCTATCAGATTGGCATACTTAGAAGGCAAGCTTGCTAACTACGTGTATGTGCCATCAAACAACACTAGTTTATATCTATTTGTATCATCTTTGCTATTCTACATTTTCTAAAATGACAAAACTTGTAGCAATGCTGAAGGAAGCTCATCCCCAACATTGATAGATTGAATTGCAAATGGAGTAGGGGCATAGTATTGGGTATTTTCCTACAAAAAAATTAATATAGATATAGAGGATTCAATGTCAATGGTAATTAAGTCATATATGTGCTTATCCGTTAATGTAAAGTTTGTTGTTTACCAGAGTATGTAATTAAGCTATGTAAACTACAGACAACTTATCTATATTTGTCTATTCTATGAAAAAGGGTGCATGCGATAATGGAAAGGATGGAATAAAAAAGAGAGAGATATTATGAAAGAAATAACAACAAAGTTTTTTTTGAAAAGGTTTGATGTATTAGCTTACCAAAGAATCAATTGTTGGTTGTTGTATAGATTCAGAGGTGTTTGGTGGAGATGCCATTGTGGATATAGACCTTTTAATTTGAGAGAAATCTTAGGACTAACCGTATATCCCAGTACATGTTATTAACAAGTAATTAATTTATTTCAACCTAAGAGTTATATTTATTTGAAGAATTCAATATCGTATAGCTCATATGAAGTAAAGAGATCGACATGTAAAGATATGTTAATTACCTACTTGTTAGTTTGAAAATGCTTTCAGATTGAGTCTGACGAAAGAAGTCCTATTGTCTGGAATGGTATATTGTCTTGCAGAATAAATTTGATTGCATTCCTATTATGATGTTTAAAATAACCTGTTAGAATAGATTGAATGCCATAATGGCTTGAGTAATTCATTGTCATCGATAAGTACGTAGCAAAATCCTACTAAATACAAAAGTTGTAGAGAAGACAAATAAAAAATTACAGTGTCTTTTTTTTGTGGTTTTATTTAGTAATCCATCAGTTTGGACCAATTAAAGTAAGTGGTGAACTAACAACAAAAAGGGAAAATTGCATCTACATTTAGAGTGGATGGATGCTTTGTGATTTCCACAGTTAATAGTAAACTACAAGCATGATGAACTGTACTTTTCATTTTAGAATCTAATCAAAACATGAGTTCAACCAATCAAAGGCTCATATGCATATGAGCACCAAAATATAAAGTTTTAGTTTACGATTTAGATATTTAACAATCAAGTACCAAAATATGAGATCAACTCGTCATAGACTAATGAAAATATGAGTTGAAGTTTTCGTTTCAAAGGCTAATCAACCCATCAGAATCTAATCGAAACATGAGTTCAACTGATCAAAGGCTCATATGCATACGAGCACCAAAATATAAAGTTTCAGTTTACGATTTAGATATTTAACAACCAGGTACCAAAATATGAGTTCAACTCATCAAAGACTAATCAAAATATGAGTTGAACTTTTCATTTCAAAGGCTAATCAAAATATGAATCCAACTCATCAAAGACTGAGTAATTAAAGAGAGAGAGGATCCACCCAGGCAACCCATCCAAGCTGGTTATCATTCCATTTAAAGATCTTGTCTCTTAATGTGAAAATAACCAGTGGATCAGTTAACTGTTCAACAATTGGTATTGGAAGAGGGTATAATTCCATACTATGTATGGAAGTAACACCAGTACAAGAAGTAGAGGGGTACTCTATTGATTGGTTGGACATTTTATATTCGTAGTTATGAATTATATTTCTAAGGTTGCCCTTTAACTTGTTTCTCTCTTGCAACATCTTTGCAATGACACTGTTAATGTCCTCTGTTTCATTGAATCTTCTATGCATTGTAGAAATTTGATTGTGTTAGTGTGGCTCTTTTCAGTTGGAACTACAAAATCAAAATCCATCACTTAAAAAGTCAATACAAGAGAAAAACAGAGCCTATCTCAAAGTAAATCATAATTTTTTATGGAAATCCAAAAGAATTTTTTTTACTCATTATAAAAAACATTGACAGAAAACATTTAAAAATGCAAATCACCGATACACATCATGAATGGTATGAGGTGAAAGAACCGGATTCAAATTGCTGCAAATGAATAGGATTTCTATTTTAATTTTTTTATAATTAGTTGAAGAATTTAATTTTGAGTAACTAAGTTTATCTTTGTACAAGTATAAAATCGTGCTACAATCTATTTCTCACAGCTTGAAGATGATATCTATCAAAAAGATGCACATCAGAAGGCTGCATAACATGCTAGTGTTACCAGCATGGGCAATGAAGAGAAGAGTGAATGACATAAGTTTTCAAGGTTGAACAAATAGTATTGGTTGTGTATAGAATTACAACCTATAATGCAAATTATATGTAAAAAAACTCTTCATACCACTTTCTTTGTGGACATCATTTTGCATTTAGTGGCATTGGAGATGGTGGGTGGTCAACTTCTTGTTTTGGTGAAAACTTTAAACTTTGGTTGGATTTTGTACAGTAAATATTCAATTTGACTGTCATTACATTTTCTCATTATGATGATTTCATATTTTTAAGTTTCTTTTCGTTTTACATTTAAGGGTTAGGTGTTTGCTAACTTCCAACATTGTAATGTCATTAGTGTGAAGGAATGTGTGAACGTGGGAACCGTACAGATTAATGGCATTACAATGTTGGGTATTAAGCTAAACAGAACCCTAAAACCTAAAATCATTTTCTACCAGGTAAAAATCAACCCAATTGATTTGGACTTCAGCGACAAACATCCCCAACTAAAGGCCTATCAACCACTGGTTTTACATTTAAGGGTTTCTTGTTTGTTAACATGCAACACTATAATGTCATCTACGCAAAGGTATGTATCCTGTATAGACCATACTCATCAATGGCATTACAGTGTTGGATGTTAAGTCAAACAGGACCGTAAAATGTAAACATGCTTTCACTCTGCAAGACAAGTGTTCACTTTTTTAGTTCTTTTACAATTTCCAAGGTTACAAGTCTAGGTATGTTTCCTATTTTGATCGTTTACATTTTGCAATGTTTTCTGATCATTGAATATCCTTTGTTTTTAGGGTTATTGTGTTTTTTTATACTATCATTAGATTTTGTTTTTCTTTTAATATGTCGCTCTCTATCAGTTATTGCTCTTTCCTAATCTTGTTAATAGTCTTTGCAGTTGGTAAGTGCTTATTCTTTGTAGGATTTATGTGTATATGATTTTTTGTATGGAGTTATAGTTTGTGCTACAGAATGTGTTTTAATGTTGTTAATCTGCATGGTTATGACCTTTTGTAAGGCATTATAGGCTTTTAGTGGGGGATGTTTTTCGCCCAGGTTTATTATTTTCTTCTCAGTGGATACCATTAATTGCTAGCATTATTGAGTATAACAAAAATGCAATAACCCTGTGACAGAACGAAAACAAAATCTAAGGAGAGTATAAAAAAAAAACAATAATCCTAAAAATGATCATAAAACATGAACCAGACCTGCACTCAGACCCTGGTTAAGAAGTTGATGGAAGAATCCCTTGACAGATTAAAAGCACGAAATCAAAGCAATAAACCTAAGTCGATGCCTAAATCCAACCTTAGCACAAAACTTGCAGACCAAAACACTTCAGGTAATGAACAAAGGCAAATGCATATTAAGGTTACGTGATGGGCATAACATTCCCCAAGTGATGACAACAACTTTGACATGCTTGCACACAGACTGAGGCAAAAGAAGGGAACAAATCGACACTTGGGGGTGCGTGCAGACCGACAATTGCAAGTAGAAGTACAGTCAATGCGTGTGGGGCCACGAAACTTGGCGCGATCATGTCACAACCCCGCGAGGGAGAGAATACAATCTATTCCTCACAGCTTTATGATGATACTATATATTTGACTCTCATTACATTTTCTCATTATGATGGTTTCATATTTTCAAGTTGCTATTGGTTTTACATTTAAGGGTTAGGTGTTTGCTAACTTCCAACACTGTAATGTCATTAGGGTGAAGGTATGTGTCCAGTATAATTAGGTAAACAAAAGGTGAGAATCGTACACATCAATGGCATTATAGTGTTGGGTATTAAGCTAAACAGAACCCTAAAACCTAAAATCAATTTAATGTTATTAATCTACATGGTTCTGGCCTTTTCTAAGGCGTTATAACACTAAAAACTTATTTCTATGCCCTTGTTGTAGTTGATGGCTATTAGTAGAGTATAAAATAATTGTGGGATATTCTACGAGCTTTACAGCACTGTAACAGTGTGCTACATTGTGGGCTAGGTTTATTATTATTTTCTCATTGGATACATTAATTGCTAGCATTATTGAGTATTTGTTATACTGTCATCAAATTTTCTTTTTGTGTTATGCATTTTTTTGGTAATTATAGATTATAAGATATGTTTTTTGTGGTTGTTCCCTAATGTCATGAATTTGCAGGGTTATTGATGTGATTAGTGACTTTCTGGACATGAAGCCTTTTACTATGCAAGGTAAATAGCCTTTTGTCTATTAAGGCTATAAATTTCAGAATGGATTTATTGAAACAAAGTATTGCTTGGACTGGGTAAAAGATTTTTTAAAAGCATTACACAAGGTCAGAATCGTGTAGACAAATAGGACTAAAATGCTAGGATATCACCCAAACTCAATCTGATAACTTATAAGCACTACCAACCTGCTAAGAAAATCTAATGACAGCAAAATAACAGTGCTTTTACATGTTACAATTCGGTCATAGTTGACATCCTACAGTATAATGTCATTAATCTAAAGGGATGTGCATTGTATAATTATGTTTTCAAATTCAATACCAACCATATATGATAATCCATAAATGTATGTGCTAAAGAATATGAAACATTCTTGGAAAATAGAGCAAAAGCTAAGTTCAAATACATTTGGCATATTCTGTACAACATAAACCCTATACAACTATCAGGAAGGATAGTAAAAGCACAATTTAGAAATATAAAATTTCCTTACCTATGAAGCTTCAAAAAGGATCTTACCTTGCAGAGTATAAGGGGTAATAGATAGGCCTAACATAATGTCAAACTCATGCAGGACAATAGCATTACACTGTAGGAGGTCAACCCAAACATAACCCTAAAACATAAAACCACTGCAAACCTGCAAGCAAAAGCCAATCAGAGTAAAACATTAAATGTGAAAGACCTATAAATGAATTGAAATTGTAAAAGAAGAAGTTAATAGGTTAACACTTGCCTTGCAGAGCAAAAGGCTTCACGACCAGAAAGTGTAAAACAAGAGCAACAACCCTGCAAATTAACAGGATTGGGAAAGAGAAATAACCAACAGAGAGTGACAAATTAAAAGAAAAACAAAATCTAACAATAGTATAACAAAAATTCAATAACCCTAAAAATAGAGGATATTCAATGATCAAAAAACATTGCAAAATCTAAACGATCAAAACAAGAAACATACTTGCACTCGTAGCCTAGGAAATTGTAAAAGAACTAAAAAAGTGAACACTTGTCTTGCAGAGTGAAGGCATTCATGCCCACAAACTCTTAAACAATGGCAATAATCCTAAAACACCTCCATAGACAAAAAGCAACAAATGAGAGGAAATAACCCTACAAGGAGACAAAAAAAAAATCTAAGGAGAGTATAACAAAAACACAATAACCCTAAAAACTATAAAAGTGAACACTTTCCTTGTAGAGTGAAAGCATTCATGTCCAGAAACTCTCAAATAGCACCAAGAATCCCAAAACACCTTCACAGAAAGTGAACACTTGTTTTGCAGAGTGAAAGCATTTATGGCCACAAACTCTCAAACAACACCAAGAATCTGAAAACACCTTCACAGAAAGAAACCCTGCAAGGAGAAGAAAACAAAATCTAAGGACAGTATAACAAAAATCCAATAACCCTAAAAATCATCATAAAACATTGCAAAATCAAAATGATCAATTCTACAAACATACCTGCACTCGGAGCCTTGTTAAGATGTCGACAGAAGAATCCCTTGATAGATTAGAAGTGGTCAATTAGACCACTAAACCTAACTCGACGCCAAAATCCAACCTTATTGGAAAACTTGCAGACCAAAACACTTCAAACAAAAAAATATTAGGGTTACGCAGTAGCCATAACATTCTCCAAGACAACAACTTTGAGATACGTGCACACGGACTGAGGCCAAAGAAAGAAACACATCGACACTTGGGGATGCGTGACGATTGACACTCACAAGTAGCAATATGGGCATCGTGTGCGGGTGCATGGTGGTTGAAGGGAACACGTCACAATGCCATGAGGGAAAGATTCCAGCCACCACCAAAAACATTCCACTGGATTGTCTTGCACTTCGGCGGCAAATATCCCCCACTAAAAGCCTATCAGCTTAAAAAAACTTTGTACTATGCCTTGTAAAATATTTGCACCAAGAACACTTTGCTAGATTTCCATTTATCAATTTAGATCACCTTGTCATGCATTATAAACCACTTGAAGATTTAAAATTGTTGTTTGGGATAATGCCAAACATTGGGCCAAAGGGGTGAACATTAATGTCCAATTTCTTAGCATTGGAAGCATGTAATATAGTGACTTTGAAATCAATGACATACAAACAGTAAAATCAAAGTATATTTTATTCTTATTTTTGCATATTTGAAATTAACAAAGTAAACAAAAGTCAAGTGAGCAGTAATAAAATAGTACATTGGATATGAGAAAATACATTTATGTGGAAATAAATGGAAGAACAAACATGAATTTTTAGAAGCTATTTTTTATTGTTTGAAGAGTTTTCATTTGATACATTTGTCAAATGTACCTCAACAACATATGAATTTTGTTGAATTTTTGTAAATAACACATCATTATAAAATAAAATGACAAAATTTGAATGTGTACTACTTTAATAGAAATTAAAAAAAATCTACCAATTTTTAAATGATTAAACAACTCTTACATGTTTTAAAATATAATATTATATCTTTCATGTCTTAATATCTAATATTTTGTAGGCCTGTTAATGGGCTTCTGAGGGCTAATCTTCAGTTTCAAGGCCATTCAATCCCTGAGTGGACTCCGCTAGAAAAGGGGTGGATTAAGATTAATTTTGATGGTGCATCGAGGGGCAACCCGAGGGTTTGTGGTGTTGGGGTGATTGCTCGAGACGATTGGGGCAACACTCTGGCCATTGGTGCTAAAAGATTGGAGGATGGGTCGAACAACATTGTTGAGTGTCAAGCAGCATTAGAAGCTATCTTAATCATTGGGAAACTAGGAGTGAAGAAACTTCATTTGGAAGGAGACTCTCAGGTTGTGGTGAATGGGATAGCTCGAGGCCGAATGGAGGCGTGCCACTTAGACAAGAAGGTTTGAAGAATGCTACTTCCGTTGGGCAGTTTTGAAGATTTTAAGGTGACTCATGTCCTCCCGGAAGCAAACTTGAAAGCAGAAAAAATTTCAAATGTGGGAGCGAATGGCTCCTTGGAAAATAATTATAGTTTGTTTGAGGACTTTAGAAATCTTAGTCCTCTCGATTTTGAACTTGGTAAGATGGCTTCTCATAGAAAAGTGAACCCGAGCTCGATTTGAAGAGACCTTTTGAAGCCATGGTCCTGTGGGAATTAAAGATCCTCGTAGAGTGTGATCTATGATGTTTTTGCAAGTGGCCTTACGATGATGGATGATGATGAAGGTGATCGGTGTGAGTGACTGACGATGATGCTTAGTTTTCTGCAAAGCGTGTGGAGTAATCATGTCATGTGATGGTGGCTCCTATTGAAGGCTTTTGTGTTTCATTTCCTAGCATTTTGTGGTGGCTGCTTGGTGGTAGGAGGTGTGTTCAGGTTTCTTTTGCATAGTAGCGAGAAAGGATGGAAGCAAATTTTTCATTGTTGTCGGATGGGCAATTGCCTGCATTTCGTGGGCTAATCTCGAAGCTTAGGCTGATGAATGTCTTCAGAGTCGATGATGAAGACTTTTGGGGAGTAGTGAGGTTGCTATTTGGAGAAGAATTCCTGACTCTAGATTGGCAGTCGAGAACAAACCTTGATATTTCATCGCTTTTTGTTGCTCTAGCCTTGCAGGTGGGAAAGTCGGTGGAGGAAGTGCAACGGGTTTCTTCCCTGGTGCTGAGACCCAAATGGGTGGGTGGCTTGCAGGATGTGGTGGCCCGTGTTGTCATTGGTGAGGGGTTGAAGTTGGTGGAAGGTCCACAGAGGAGGATTGGGGTGGATGTGGGGGCGCTGCAGCCCTTTGTCATATGGTCGGCTTCCCGGGTGGTTGCACTACAGGTGGATGACGCAAGGTTAGGTTGGGGCCAGATTGTGGAGTTTGCGCTTAAACTAGGGTCGACTAAACAGGTGAAGATTCATGGCAAGGTGACCCCCACTCGGTCTGAGGCCCCTCTAGATGTGGATGGGAGGTTGTTGGTTCATCACCAGATTTCAAAAAAATAGGCGAAGGTGGTGGAGCATGGGTCTCTATGCAGTAGCAGGCCAGGAACGATGCCAGGTGGAGGGAGTGTGTCACAGGAGGTAGGACCTAGCAGGGGTATCCCAAATTTTTCAAGAGAAGAGGCATTGGGGTGGTTTATTAGATAGGTTCTATGGGACGTTAGGGGCATCTTTGGTGTGTTTTTTGTGTCGGTGTGTGGCCTTTTTGTGGATGTTGGTCATGGTGGGATGGGGTCTTGTCAGGTTTCTTGCTGTAATAGGGGTGTGACCCCATAGTTTGGCAGAATGTCTATCTACTCTTTGGTTGTAAATCTTTTTATTCAAGTAATATATATTAAACTGTTATCGATAAAAAAATATATCTAATATTCTATAATATTGGTTCAGGAGCACCTAATTGGCCCTTAACCCTCTATTAGGATAAATGTGAAATTTTTGTGTTTTGAAGTTTCAAATGTGTAAATAAGGTCTTTTGAGACCATTTGTGATGTAATAAGGTCATTATGACCATTAGATGTTAGATCAAGTCATTATCAAGGGTCAAATTGTCAAAATTGTAAAAGTTGTCAATATGTGGACAATGTGTCTCAATGGGTCAAATTTGATGCCTAATGTGATGCAAGGGTGTTTTGTAACTATTTGGACCTATTTTTATGAGTTTTGGGTCATAGGAAGGTTTAGAATTAAAAATTGTCAAAGTTGCTCATATTGTCACAAAACTTGTCAAGCAACTTTGTGTTGAAAAGTGGAATTAGTTGTGTGCTTGTTGAAATCACTTAAAAAATTTCTTATATCAATTTGGAGGCTTTAATAGGCTTTAAATTCACCTTCCCTCTGGTTATGAGGGGTTGGTTGATGATTTTTGGAGAAAATCAATTAAAACTATTGAATTCCCTACACTTTTCTTAGTATTCTGAACATTGCAGTTTGTTCTTCATGTGTTTTCTACAATCAAATTATTTGATTTGTACTAGAAACTAGTTGGAGATTTAAGTTACATGAATATACTTTCATTTTCCTTTGGTTTCTTTAATTTTGGATCTATATTTGATAATTTATTGCAGATTTGGTAAAATCAATCAAAACCCTTCTTAGGGTAAACTAAGAGCAATTAAAATGTTAAATTTTTTATACTTTTTATTGAATAAGCCCCAAATTGGGCATGAAAATGTATATTAGTTTTCTCTTTCATATTCATATGTGTGTGGGATTCTAAAAAACAAGAAGCCCATGCAAACATTGATGGGAAGGACTGAAATTCTTGTCTCGGTCTGTCATAACAGCAAGTGTTGAAAGGTTTGATCTGTGAGTATGCAAAGGAAGTTTTACCAAGGGTTGGTGGATTTTTGATAGAGTGTGTGGAGGGTCCATTGATGTGTCCCAAACCTTGTTTAACCTTAAACAAGCCAAAATTTCAAAGAACTAATTGACTGTCCTAAAACTTTGAGTATGACTTGTTGTTCTCAAAAAATGAGAAACCTAAGTTCACCTGCAATTTATCTATGAAATATCCAATTTCATACAATGAAATACTTTAGGACTTGTACAACATAATAAGGATCTAAATCCTCCTACTCTTCAGGCTCTGCAAAGCCTAGGTGGGTGTACCTTTAATGCATAGAATTAGACCCATTATACACATATAACAACATCAACGGAAAGCAGATGAATCTCAAAAGGCTCAACAACAAGGAGGTTACTACAAATGGGCTAGATCTACATTGACATCTCAACTAAATTGGAGCATGAGATAGGTGGAACATTACCACAGAATAGAAAGCAAAAGATATTTTGATTTGATTTTAAAATTGATGCAAGTAACTTCTAGCTATAACAGATCAGTGCCTCAACCTAGGCATAGAGTCAATACAAATAACCACACATGAAATCCAAGCTGCAGATCAAATTCATTGAAAAAAATATCCCTATATTAATGCCTAGCATTAATACATTCTAAATGCAATCAAAGGATCATACATATCTAAACATTGACCCAAATCCAAAATAATTGTTCACAAAATTTAAACTCTTCCTTGAAGAGTACCTAAGAACACCCAAATTACATTCTCACTTTGAGAGGATAAACCCAAACTCCCTTGAAGACTAGATTTATTAAAATTAAAGAATTGCTGAAGACAATCGAATGCAACTGTATATATGCCTTACATATATGTGACCTACAAAAAAGAGAAGAACTGATAATATAAAGAAGAGGGAAAAAGATCAGATCTGCATCATGAATTGTCAACTATCATTTTTTGTACCCTCCCACGTGTCTTCTTCTGGTTCGCTCAAAATCTACCTAGGTGCCACCTAACCTGCTACCTAACCGCCACTTCAACACCGTCGAACTGCCACTAGATCGGAGCCCATCATTGCAGATCAACGAACACCATCAATCTTCCTCTAGATGCATGCGCACGCATGGGGTCCATTAGGTCGCCAAGAAACCTCTTGTGAAAATCCTTTAAGCTTTAGACATTAAATATATATGTATATGACTTTGTATTTAAATACAAAAATTTCATCCCCGCTACCAATATGGGATAAATGTCTTTACACATTCCCCTGTCATTTGCATTTTGCTTGAAAGTTTAATGGCTTTTACAAATAGACCACATACTGTGCAGGCTTGGAGGACTGGCTTTACACCTAACCTTTGCATTTTCCTGAAGGTTTTAAGTATTTTCCACCACATATAAGAATTTGGTTTAACGCCATTGCATTTGCTTGAAAAATTACCCATGCCTTTGTCTGCAGCCACGCGACCTCTGGCAACTGCATTTGCTTTAAGGTTACAAACGCCTTAGTCTATCACGCAAGGAGGATGCTGGCAAGGGTTGTGGAATTTGGTTTTACGCCTGCCAAGTGCATTTTCTTCAAATTACTAACGCCTGCTCCATACCACGCACCTCACGCGCAGGCAGAGAAGAGTTGGCCATGCACCATCTACCACACAAGGGAAGGTTGGCTTTGGGCCTGCCAACTGAATTTGTTTGAAAGTTTCTATGGCCTTCTCAATGCCACGCAGAGAATGATGGCTTTACACCTAACAATTGCATTTCTAGAAAGCTTTATAAAACCCTCACGCCACCTGCTACGTTGGATTTGGCATCTCATATGCCAGTTTCATTTGCTTGAAGTTACTAAAACCTTTTCCCAACTGCCACGTGTGGAGGATGCTGGCTTAACGCCTGCCAATTGCATTCGCCAGAAAGTTTTTTAAATACTATTTTACACTCCATTTTGCTGCCCAGGGAGAAATTCTTTACTCATGCCAATTGCATTTGTTGAAATTTCCATTATACTTGCAATTTCATTGCTGGGGTCAATATCAACGACATATTCAAGCCTTTGATAAATCTTATTTTACTTAAGTCAACCTAGTCATTTGTATCTGTCAATACGTTTTGATATGTTTTCATGCTGAATATAGAGGGTAAGCTTAATCGTAGCATTTGTTACAATGTGCAGGCAACTGAGTTCAATACTTATGCTGATATAGAAGCAGTATACCACTGTTTGAAAAGACACTATGGAATAAGACAGGAAGACTTGATTTTGTATGGCTAGTCTGTTGGAAGTGGGACAACATTACATTTGGCCTCCCGCATTGTTTCCACCTAGATCCATACTTCTTGTGTTACAAGAAACTTTCTTTATTCATGTTCCAGAGCCATTACATACAGCCATAATGATCCCCGAAACATTCTTCCTTAAATGATATACCTTCATTCCTCATGAACTCCTTAATACTTAAATCATATAAATATATGATTTAAAATAATAATTTAAATCTTGATTCAAAAGACATCATGAAGCTACAAGTCAGGTTGGGCCCCAAAGTGGGCTTGGCTAAAAAAAATTCGTTTTCATTCAACAGGCCCTTTGAAATGCCTCAGGACACCCTTCAAATACCTCTGGAACTGATTGACACAGTTTTTTGATCACTAAAACTCAACTTGCAACTTTCAGGCACATTTTCACATTTAAACCTAAAGAGGCATTTCAAAATTTGGTCAGAACACCTTCCTAGACTTCACAAACTGATAGGCGTGTACTCTGATGTGTTAAATTTCATCCTGCAAAACCATTGCTCATGACGAATCTCAGGTGATGAAATATTAATTGATGAAGTTGATTAAATGTCTCTGTCAGCATTTGAACATGATAGAAGCCACGTGCAGGGACCACAAAATGCCTTTACTAAAAAAATCAAAGGATCTTCGTAGATCCCCAAATCTGGGACATATGTACCTTGAAGTACAGAGAAGACCGTGGAATGTTCAGTTTGACCATGAAATACAGTCTATACTTTACGAAAGGAAAGAATTTATTTGTAATTCCTGAGGGACAAAGTCGTTTACATCTATCATACCTTCATTTGCACCGTTTTTATAGGGATATAAATCTATTATATTGAAGATGGGAGAGATTCCCAAATCTAAAGACAAAGCTATCTCATAAGCATTAGTAGAAAATTTTCTGAGTATTCAACAAGGACCAACCTTCTTCATGTGAAGTTTGTTGTACATCCCAGTAGGAAACCTCTCCTTTCGAAGATGACCCAAGACAAGGTATCCAACCTGAAAATGAAGTTCTCTCTATTTCTTGTCAGTATGTTATTTATACCACTGATTTCTTAATTCAATTTTATTCTTCACTACTTCCTGTAGATCATGGATGGATATAGGAAAATCTTCACCATTTGCATTGTGTTTCTCCATCCCACCATGATCTCTAAGTTCAAACATATCTCATGGGTGCATTCTATATACAATATATAATGAACCAGACCATGTACACTTTTGTTGGAAGACTGACTATAAGTGAAATTAATGCTAGATCCCAACTACCAAGTGTTTCCCAACAAGACGCCTTAGCATATTACCAAGACTCCTATTTACAACCTCAATTTGATAATTTGTTTGTAGATGATAAGAAGAACTGAAATTCAAATTAGTGTCCAACCTCTTCCAATGTCTCCTCCAAAAATGTCCCACAAACTTTGAATCGTCATTGAATACTATACTTCATGGAATGCCATGCAACCTCACCACCTATTTAAAGAATGAATTACAAATATTGGTAGCATCACTAGTTTTCTTGCAAGGTACAAAATGAACCATTTTTTCAAATGTATCCACAACTACAAATATTGAATCATTACCCTTTGAGTTTGAGGCAAGCCCAAAAAATAGTCTCCACTCACAAAATCCTAAGGCCTGTGGTTGATACAAACTCATATTCCAACTTTTTCCCTTTGCAAGATGACAAACTCTACACCTTTCTACAAATTTTTTAACATCAATTTGCATCTTGGGACAATATTAATGAGTTCTTAGCTGCAAATATGTCTTACCCTGTCCAAAATGACCAACAAGACTAACACAATGGTTCTCCTTCAACAAATTGTCTCTTATAGATGCATTCGTTATACACAACTTGTTCTCCTTGAACAACAAGCCCTCATATGGCATATAACCTATCTATGGTCCTCTATCTCTGCTGATAGGAATACTATAATCTTTGAATGGTTCCTTCAAATCTGCATCATCTTCCCACAACTCCTTCAATCTTTCAAAACCAACACTATTTGTTTGTATTTCTTGCAACAATAAATTCTTCCTTCTTAATGCATCATCAACCCTATTTATTTGCCCAATTTTATGGTTCAGTATAAAGTTAACATTTTAAAGATATTCTATCCATTTAGCATGCCTTTGATTTAACTTATGTTGACTATTTATGAATTGTAAAACATGACTATCAGTATACACCACAAATTATATAAGAAACAAGTAATGTCTCTATTTCTTCAATGATTGTACCAAGGCATAAAAGTCAATATCAGAAGATGAATACTTTGTCATTCAACTTTTCACTAAAGTAAGCCACTGGTTTCACTTCTTGACTGAGAACAACCCCAATAGCTAAACCACTAGCATCACGCTCAACTTGAAACACTTTAACAAAATAAGGTAAAACAAGGATAGGCTTTTCAATAACATTTATTTTAAGAAATATAAAACTTTCTTTATCCCTTTTAGTCCATTCAAATGGTCTTTTACTTCTCCTAATAGTTTCAATAATTGGAGCAACAACATGACTAAAATTCCTTATAAATTTATGATAAAAAATAGCAAGACCATGAAAACTCCTTACCTTCATTGCACTTCTTGGTGTAGGGAAATCAAGAATGGCCTAGACATTTTATTCACCAATCTTTAAGCCATCTTTGGATACCTTAAATGCCAAGTAGATTAGTTCAGTCTGCAAAAACATACAATTCTTGATGTTGATCTGCAATTCTCCTCATGCAATCTCCTTATTACCATCCTCAAATGCTCCAGATGTTCCTCCTTTAATCTACTAAAAACCAAAATATGATCATCCAAATATACAATCACAAAATTCCCAAGGTACAGTTTCAATACCTCATTCAACAGTATCATAAAAGTAGTAGGTGCATTAGAGAGTCCAAATGACATGACCAACCACTCATAAAGACAATCATTGGTCTTAAATGTTGTCTTCCACTCATCTCTAGATCTGATCCTAATCTAATGGTAACCACTTTTCAAATCTATTTTGGAAAATTACATAGAGCCACTCAAATAATCCATTATATCTTCAATTTGAGGAATACAAAATCTATATCTAATTGTTATCTTATTGATAGCCCTAGAATTTGTGCAGATTCACCACTCACCTTCCTTCTTTGGTACTAAAATGGTAGGAACAATACAAGGGCTGAGACTTTCCCTTATCAAACCTTTCTGAAGTAGCTCTTCAACTTTCCTTCTAATCTCCTCATTCTCCTTAGGTGTTAACCTATATGCTGCCTTATTTGGAAGGATAGCCCCAAGAATCAAATCCATGTGATGACTTATGCTTCTGATAGGTTGGAATGCATCCAACAACTCTATTGCAACAATATCTTTGTACTTCTCCAAAATGGACCTTTTATGTCTTGAGGTAATTCTTCCAACCTTGGTGAAGTAAGGACAAGCGTGGGCTTAAGTACCAAAGCACAACCAAACTATTTTTCCTTCATGGCTTGAGTGAATTCAATTCCACTCACCAATATACCTTTCCTACTACAACAACCACTACTATCTTCATTTTTCTCTTGGAGAGGCATCAAAGTATGTTTAACTCCATCCTTATCCATAGGTATAAGTGTTCTCACTTCCGTCATACACCGCTTTCCTGTCAAATTATGATGATCTTCCAAGCAATACATGGCACACATCCATGGGCATTATATCACATAATACACTATATTTATAATCACCAATCTGAAAATGAACATAAGCCTACTCACTTATCGGCAATTGATGGCCTTTCTACAACCATGACACCTTATACAGAGATGGATGCCTAGTTCTTTTAATGTCTAACTTATCTACCATCTATGTTGCAACAATATTATCCATACCACCACTGTCAATAATCAATCTACAACATTTACCCTTTGACTTACATTTGGTGTTGAATAAGGCTCTCCTTTGAACTATTTCTTGGTTTTCCTTTTGGGGCTTAAACAATACTATCTTTAGCAACAAACATTGTCCAAAGTTTATCCTCTTTGTGGTGATTAGGTGACCCCAGACTTTCTTGATCTGCCTGAATAATTTGATTGCTCATTTCAAACATTATATGCCTTCCTTGAGAAGATTCAAAGAATTTGCAACTCTTGTGCCCATATTGGTTGCTCTTGAAGCATTTCCCAGTTAACTCTTTTCCTTTACCTTATGAAACTCATCTTCCATATGATCTTCCTTTATTCCAATATCCTCCTGTATCATTACTGGCTTGTCTACTACAATGGCAGGTGTTACCAACAATAATATTTAAGTCCCATCACCTTAACTAGCAAGGAAAGGAAAGGGCGAAAAAGGCAAGTAACAAAATACCAACATTGGTATTATTCATCATTAAGAGACAATTCCTTCAAAATAATGGCATGAGCCTCCATCAAAATTTCATGCAAGTGGATTCAAATTTTGAAATCATTAGCATACGCACCCATCCCCGCCAACTTGTATGTCACAGAGTTGCCTTCATGTTTCATGTGGCAAAACCTGATGTCTCCTGGTGAAGTAAGGAGAGAATTACACTTGGCAATGAGAAGTTTGGATTTACAATCCAATTTTGTTTCCTCTTTGAGCATCATGATGGTGTTTCTAGAGTCACCTTCAACAATGATGTGTTTAAGTCCCTTATTCCTAGCTGTGACCAACCCATGGTAAATAGCTGCCACTTCAGCCATGCTTCAAGTTTGAATTCTATAATTTTCCACATAAGAAAGGATGAGGCTACCACATGAGTCTCAAATCACTCCACCCCCTCCCACGTGACCGGGTTTCCCCTATATGACCCATCAAAATTCAGCTTCAACAAAACAATATTGGGAAGGTCAATGATCTAATCCAAAAGTTAATATACTAAACATATATAATTAAATTCTAATAAAATATTTATTTAATTAAAATTAAAATTCCAAATCCCCTTAAAAACCTTTAATCAAGATTAATTATTTTTAATAAATAAAACTCAAAATATTGCCGAGCATGACTAACACTAATGTAGTTTTTGAATAATGCCTCTTCATCGTCCACTTCATAAATCAATGTGCCAAACACTATTGGAGAAAATTCCCTTTCAAGGGCTTTAACATAACGAGGTATGAAAAAAGCGTAGTTAGTACGTCAACTAAAAGCTATGAGTTACTTCGGTCATAGAAAAGACGTGGGTGGAAAGAAAAGGGCGGTAAACGGGGCGAAACCCGATCTGTCAATGTGACGTTCAACACTTTCTCAATGAGTATAACACTTTCATTTTCCTATATAATTTAAAACCCTAACCCTAGAATTTTAAATAGAGGAAGAAACCCAGCCCTATAAAACTCCTGACGTTCTTTTGCTGCAACATGGTCTGTTAATGGAGGAAGATGAAAGTGTCCCAAAATGCAGCAACCAGGTGTAAAGCTGCATATGTTTTATTCTATTTTATTTTGATTTTTTTAATTGGTTTTAGTGTTATGTCTTGTTATTTTACAATTTACTTTTATTGTTTTTGTTATTTTAAAATTTATTTTTAATGTGTGTTAAGTTGTATCAGCACTATTAATTTGGTGAATTGATTTTAATAGATTGATGAATTTATTAGGAAGTCATTGTTTTTTAAAATGGTTGGAATTGGAAAGAGAACATCCTGGTAGGAACATTTATTATTGTATAGTTTTTTTGAAGTGTAAATTTATGACTTTTTTATTATCTTAGATAGTTACATTAGATTGGTACTTTTGAATGTTTTTTTTTTTTTTTAAGTAAAAGGTCGAAGCCGATATATAATTTATTAAAATAAAAAGATTACACCTCCATTCGGTGCGGGTAGGAAAGAATGGAGGAAAGAAAACCTCTAGCCTGGCCCAAATCTTATTGAAGATCGGAAAAAGAAAAAATAATACATAAGCAACCGCCGCATTTCAACAAATACCCAAATATCCAAACCCAAAATAAAACATCCACCTCGTTACATACTTCATACCCCAGCAGCATAATACAGGGTAAAGGAAAAAATTGCATACAACTGCCAAAAGCACTAAAGGAAGCAAAAAGACAATGTAGTATGGCTGGGAGACCCAGAAATAGTGTGAATGAAGCTCCTTGAACACACACCCAAACGTCATCCAACCTAAGTACCTGCATATACACATCCTCAACATTCTGCCAAGATCATCATTAGTAGCCTTGAAATGAGTAAACAACAAAGAAATCCACGATTGAAAAATCTACAACTTACCCTAAAAAATAGACGCATTTACATTTTCATACCAAAATACCACGAAACCAACATGATTCGATCAATTCCTCCACACAAGAGCAATATATATGGAGCATTGACAAGGTTTCATCCAAGATTCCTCCTTGGTTTGCAGACTGAGGAAATCTCTCTATGGCCTTATGCAAGCCCCCAAGGCTTGGTATGCCAAGATGGATTCCTTTCTTATCTCAGTAGGGTTCACCATGTGTCATTCTGATCCAAATGTCTACATTTTGCGACAGGATGACTCACACTTGATACTTGTGCTCTATGTTGATGATTTGATCATTACAAGGAGCAACACATCTATCATTAGCAGTGTCAAATCTGCTTTGCATGACATATTTTGTATGATTGACTTGGGTCTTTTGCACTACTTTCTCGAGATAGAGATTTCACAGTCATCTTCCGGGATTACTCTTTCTCAACCCAAGTATGCTCTTGATCTACTTGCACGCTTTCATATGGTTGATTGTAAGCCTGCATCGACTCCCTTTCTTTCAAGAGTCAAGCTTGAGGCTAGGTGCTCTTCTCCACCAGTTGATGCCACATTATATCGTCAGCTTGTGGTTAGTCTCATCTACTTGACTCACATACGCCCTGATATTTCATTTGCGGTTGGCATGGTTTCCCATTTCATGCAGGAACCACATGAACTTCATTGGAAAGTTGCCAAACAAATCCTACACTACATCCAAGGTACACATCATTATGGGATTCACTATGCAGGAGGCACAGGACTTTGCTTGTTTGGTTACATAGACTCCAATTGGGCTGGAGATCTTGATGATCATAAGTCTACTTTTGGTTACAACTTCCACCTCAGTTCAGGCCCCATTTGTTGGCAAAGCAAGAAGCAGTATGCTATTGCTCTCTCTTTGACTGAGGTAGAGTATCGAGGGGTTGTTAATGCACTGACTGAGACTATTTGGCTTCAGTATATTCTCATAGAGTTTGGGTTCTTCACTCCATGACCGACAGTTCTACATTGTGACAATCAAAGTGCTATTGCAATCTCAAAGAACCCAGTTTAGCATCAGCGGACCAAACACATCGAGATTCATATGCACTACATCTGAGAGCTGATTCAGAAGCAAGTCATTGATTTGTAGTATAGTCTTATAGCGGACCAGGTTGCAGACATCTTCAGCAAACCCTTCACTGAGAGTAAGTTCCAGCAGTTGCAAGCTCTCTTAGGGGTGTGGGATATTTCATTAGGGGGGGGCAGCTGACTTCTCCTTCCTCTCTTATGGGGGGGACATTTTCCTCTTTGAGGTTTTGTCCTTCTTCTTTGAGAGTCTTTTCTACATTCATCTCTCTTTTGGTGGGATTTTTTTTCCCACTAGGTTTTCTCCCTTTCTCCATTTGTGAGAGATTGCAATGCATAGGTTTGCTTGCATTCGCATGTTGTACATGGGTACCTATCATGGCCCAGTTTTCAGGACCCATCTTGCATTGTTGACTTGAGTCTTCATTTACCTAAGTTGCACTTAAGGGGGGGTGTTGGTGTAATTATTTATTCTTATAGGATATAATTACACTTTACTTAAGTTAACTTAGGATAATGCATCTCATCGTAGTTTGGATATGAGAGACTTAGGGATGTGTGCACATAGGGATGTAGCTTGTAGGAGAAATTCCACCTTTTGTGGTCCTATCTTGTTGTTACATTCCACATTTGGTGGGTCATCCACCTCTTGTGGAATATTATATTATTTCTCCTACCTACCCCTACTTTTTCTTCCTACCCTTGTTTCTCATTGAGCCACAAATCATGACTGTGTGCTCACATATCCATTTGGCCATGCCTATATATGCAAACCTATATTCATTGTATTGGTTAATCCAGTTGATCATTTATATATTGATGAGAGTACAGTTTGTTCTTGTCATTATATTGTCTCTCTTTTGTTCTTTTCATTGTGCCCTTGATCTTGACAAAATATCACATGGTATCAGAGTCATCAGAGTGCTCCAAAAATTAATAATTATATGTAGATATAAACATAAAAGATGAAGAAAATTGCATAACACAGATAACACAGAGATTTAACATTGTTCACCCAAAATAGGCTACATCCATAGAGCATTGTCGTCCAATCTTTTATTATTATCCAGTAAATCAATACAACACCATTACAATGCCTTATACATTCTAGCCGCTTATAACATGTAATTTTAGGGCAACATACAAAGTCAGCTAACAAAAAATAACCCTAACCCTAAAGGAATATTCTTGTAATCTTTTCCTCATACTCATATTCTAGTACTCGTACACATATTCTCATATTCTCGTACATGCGTACGAGAAATTTTTTCTAGAAACTAGCATATTTTTCCCTAAATCTCTGCACACCATCTACTAGATGAATTAATTTAAAATCATTGCATTTTTTGTGATCATACTCTTTCAAAGAAAAATGAATGTAACTAAAAATGTCTTCTTTGCATACCACTGTGCTGGGAACAACAGAAAATGCACCAATGATCAGATCACTCATCGCCAAAATAAATGGCCTACATTCAAATTTAGGTCTTGCCTCACTACTGCCACTAATAATATTAGAGTTTTCCATCAAAAAATATCTTGAGAAAGAAAAATGCCTTTGACTAATTCTTCTTTGTAGTTGAAGTTCTCCAATTGCATTCAAATAAATGAACTTCAAATAAGCAATGTATAATCATTAGCTAGGGTTTCCTCAAAAAGTTAATACATTATATATTCGAAGTCTCCAAAAAAATTTCAAACCATCAAACTCACTTAGAGTCCACTGAAAATAGCTTTCATACTTCTATCGTGCTGAGAACAACCCAACACCAAGCCAAGAGGGGATGAAAGATATGCTTTAAAATCTCCCCCTCAAATACAACTATCTGAGCTAGTTATTAGAAGAAAGGTCCACACTCATAGAAGATGCAAATCCAACCTCAATCTTTTATTTAGTCTCATCATTGGATTTCTTCACACATTTCATCTTCATCTTCTCCTTTTCTTCATTGATATCATTCTTCTTTTCCAGAATATTATATTTTTCAATTATGCTTCTGTAGTGTTTCGCAATGTGACCCATCTTATCACAATCATGACATATTGGACCTCTCTAAGGTTTGCCACCATACATTTTGTTATTTTCTAATTCATTGTTTGTTTTGCATTCAAAAATTTTGTGTCCATATGTATTGCAAGCATATCACACCCCATTGAAAGAATGAGCATAACTACTTCTGCATTTAGTAGCCCTATGCCCAAACTTATTACAAGAGTAGTATCTTATGCTAATAGAATGGTTTCTGATTTGAATTTTGCATTCACTAGCTTTATGTCCAAATCCATTACATGAAAAATAGTTACCACTAAAAGATGAATACCTGATAGGAGCAGAAGGAGCTCTATGGATATCTCTTGAGTTTTTGAAGATACATTTTTTTATATGTTTTATATCTTTAACCTTGTCTTTTCCTTTATCCCTTTTTGAACGTTCACCTCCTTAAAAGCCAAGTTCACTCGCCTCTAATCTATCTTTGAGAATTAAGAACATCTAGCATTTCACGGCCACCTTTGAGTTTTAATCCATCATCAAGCTTGAGTTTTAATCTTTCAATTCCTCCTTGATTTTGACAATTTCTTCTTCAAGCTTTGCACATTCTTTGTTTTTCTCATCAAGCTTTGTTTCAAATTCATCCATGAATTTCTTTTCTTTATCAAGTAGGCTTCATAAAAAGGAAATTTTCTCAACTACCTTTTTATGTTTCTCTCTACTATCATCTAGGTCTGCCAAAGAAAATCTCAATTAACCTTCCATGTCAACAATACCATCCACACCATTCTAGACATTTTGATCCACATCATCCATGTCATTCAATTCTTCAAACATAGTTTTCAAAATTTAAGATCTACCTGAGTGATTAAACTGACTCTTCAAGAACCAAGGCCATGATGCCAATTGTTGAAGACTACTAGAAGCTGAAAGGGGGGTAAATCAAAATTCACAAAAAAATGATCATATTAAGTTATTTGAGCAACAACATTCATCCTAATACATATGCGTGAAATTAAACAAATCAATCATCAAAACACTCTCAAAAGAACACCAAGATTTTCACATGGAAAACCCAAACTAGGAAACACCATGATGAGAATCAAACTCAAAGAATATATATAAATTGTTTTACAATGAACAAGGCTTCTCATCAAAGAGATCACTGCTCTAGACTTGTTGACTAACATGCACAACCTCAAGTAAGATACAAAAGATGACTTGCTCAGCTAAAGTTCACTTCTTCAAAGCAAGATAAAAATTACTCTTACAAAACAATAGGAATTGTAGATCAAACTATATACAAAATAGTATCCGTTAGAATGTAGATAATAGTTCAGAATGTATACTCATTTTTCTACTCTGTACATCTCTAAATCTTTGCACTTCCTTCATGATTATACTTTCACATCCATCAATCACACACTATAAATCTCCAATTAGTTTTTTTAACATAGTATCATAGAAATAGACAGCAGGAGCAATAACCAAATACACTATGAATCAACTAAACATATACATATCCAAATCACCAACAACAACCAGTTCATATAGAATTGACAAAGGTTTGTCATCAATAACAATAAAGATATCCATACATATACATATACACATACACATACACATACACATACACATACACATACACATACACATACACATACACATACACATACACATACACATACATATACATAAATATATACATATATACACATACATGTATACATACTTAAACACACACACACACACACATAGAGATGCAAGCTTTTGCCAGTTAAAATTGTGGTGTGCTTACTGATGATGTTTATAAGTGGAATGATAAGTCTAGAAGATGGAGGTTAGTTAGGATGTTGAGAAATAGCTACGAAAACTATGAAAGTTTTTTATTATTTTTAAAGGGTGGGCTTTGTTTTTGTTTGGTCTTTGGGTGGTTGTTGTTTGGCTAAAGATTTAACTTTGTAATTCTTTGTTGTTCTCAGGTCCGTCTCCTTGCTTATATAATCAAAAATAGTTTAAATTATATAAATGAAATAATAAGTTAATTAGATTGGATTTTGAAGAAAATTTAATGATTCAATATGCTTGAGTCAAGTAGTACTTATATGGGTAATTTCTCATGTTCCTTTACTCTTATGACCATCACCTCCATAGAAAGAACCCAAAATAGATTTCCCATGTAGATGACCTTTCAAATAGTTTGAATATTTTATCCTTATGAGATGGCAATCATCTCATTGCAAAAACTACTAATTAAATCATTCATACTTTAAAAAAATAAATCTTACAAATCACTCCATATAAAATACATATGAATAAATTTAACTAAAAACATAATTAAATTTTAAAAATATTTATTTGATTTAAATCAAACTTAAAAATCCAACTAGCTTAAAAATTATAATTAAAATTAATTATATTTATTAAATAAAACTCAAAATATAACATAAAAGTATAAGCATACTTGAATAATACTATGATTTTTAAATAACGCCTCTTCATTATCCACTTTGTAAATCAATTGTGCCACATATTATTAAAAAGAGACAATGGTATCTTTGACGAAAGAAAATTCACAATCCACGATGCATATTCCTTTCCTAGAGGGCTTTTACATAACTAGCACCTACACCTAAAGGGAGTGCAATACATATATATTGAAAAATACAAATTAGGTAATGTGAAAATTGAATTTAGTAGTAAGTCAATGTATAGTCATTAATTTAAAAATCAAAACCACACCTAATTTACATCTTAGTGGAAAAAAGTATGGTTATTAATTTAACAAAAAACCATACTTAATTTACATCTCAAAATGGTAATCATAATAATAATATTCTAATGAAAGATTAAAATAAGATGATATAATAATAAAATATAATATATATTAATTAGTATATGTTTATTAAAATAAAGATAATATGTTGATATAGAATCATAATATTATCAAAAATAGTATTAGTATATTTTTTACAATAATAATATAAAAATATTGATATAATAATTAAAATCATAAGTAATATAATAATAAGATGATATTAATTATAATATAATAATGTGTGTTTGGATTTATTTCAAATATAATTGTAGATAAAATTTTAATTATGACTATTAGTTGTATTCTAATTTTTAATCAAGTAAGCTCCTATAAAAAGTTGGGAGTGACTTGAAATTTATATCTAAGATTCTGAAAAGTGCAAAATTAAGATGCTCAACTACTAAATCCTCTATAATAATACTTTATTACTAATTTTTATTTTTATTAATCTAAACTTTATCTTGCTTCAAATTAAACTAAATGTACAAATGACTAAAAATAAAATGTCTTTTTTAGTTCTAAATAAATAGCTCAAATACAAAAAATTTACTTTTTTCAATTTTATAAAAATTATAAGATATTAATATTTTATTTATTATTTTTAATAAATCTCAAAGTGCACAATAGGCAAACATTATATGGATACCCCAAATAACGAATTAGAAAGTATTAAAACCATACAAAATTTTGATTAAACTATAGCTTACAGGTAGATTAACCCGGCAAATATACCTCTCATGCTAAAGTTTCTAGACAAAGAAGGTGATTCAAAAAGTGAAGATCATCTTTATTTATGTATTTATTTTATATGTTTTTTGTTGTTATGATAGCTCATAGAATTTGATTGAAAACATTGACAACAAAAATCTATATGATCTCATCCAAAAATTAATATACTAAAAATAACTAATTAAATTCTAATAAAATATTTATTTAATTAAAATTAAACTTAAGCCTCTAAATACTTTAAAGACTTCAAATCAAAATTAATTATTTTTAATGAATAAAACTCAAAATATTACATTAAATTGCCGTGCATACATGAACACTATTCGAGAAAATTCCCTTGAAGGGCTTTTACATAACGTCACGTAAAAAACGTTCGTTATTTTGTCACAGAAAATACGTGGGCAGCAAGAAAACGGTGATAAGTCGGCTAAAAATGATCTGCCGTATTTGACGAGCAACACTTTCTTCATGAGCATAACATTTCATCTTGAGCTGAAAAATCATTTCCCTTTATAATTTAAAAACCCTAACCCTAGAATTTTAAATAGAGGAAGAACCCCAGCCAGTATTTCTGCAGCGTGGTCTCTTCATGGAGGAAGATGAAAGTGTCCCAAAATGCAGCAACCAGGTGCAAAGCTGCATATTTTTTATCCTGTTTTAATTTGGGTTTTTAATTGTTTTTGATGTCATGTCTTGTTATTTTAAAATTTACTTTTACTGTTTTTATTATTTTAAAATTTATTTTTATTCTGTGTTACATCAATTTTAATTTGGTTAATTGATTTTATCAGGTTGATGAATTTATGGAAGCACCAATTGTTTCTTAAAATAGTCGGAATTGGAAAGAGAATATTCTGGTAGGAACATTTATTTGTTTTAAAAATATTTTTGATGATAAGTATTTGTTCTTTAGATTTCCTTTCTATCAAAATTTTTCAAAACAAAGATTGAATCATATAGACTTAATATTTTTTTTTAGCAAAGAGAATCTTTCTCACAGCATTGTAACTCTTCTTTAAGAGAAGATTGATCACTTCAACTATTGAGAAGATTAATAATTTTAGAAAGGAGTTAATTGTGGATGATATCATAGAACGAAAGGACAAGCCTTAACAAAAGGAAATAGAATCTTACATGTTCAATCGTTATCTCAAGTTACAGTTAAGTGAATCTTTTGAATTTTTAAGCTCACAACTCACAAGGTTAAATGAGGCCGGTTTCGAAAAAGAAATGCCTAAATTAGCTCACCTTAATCAAAACCCATTAAATTTTAAACCTTCACTTTAGTTGTATATTTGCTCTCTTGTCGATATAATTAATTTTCTGTTGTTTCAACCTTTTGTTGTTTGTTTAAACTATAAATGAGCTATATTTGTAACAGTTTCTTCTTTCCAGCTGAGAACCTGTAGCCTAGATATGCTGCCACGCTTGTGGGTGGCATAGTTGTTCTGGGGGAAATTCAGAAAATATCATTTGACTTGTTTAATACCAGTATATTTATATTTTATAAAATATCATTTGATTTGTTTGAATTATTTTTAACACTAGTATATTTATATTTTATAAATAAAATTTATGTAAAAGATGTCATAGATTTTTTACTCTACCTATATAGATAATTGTTTCAACAACAAACAGACAGCAATCGCGTTTTCTACTTATTTTTTGCGTTTTTAAGAGAGAGAGAAGAGCAAACATTTAAAAAGCGAATGTCAAGAAGAAGAGCTCTCTAAACTTTGTGGCTCTCAAATTTTCCTCATTATTTTGTCTGAAGATGGTGAGGAATTCATACAGATTTTTTATGGAGATCAACGTCAACTCAACGTCCTCAAACGTCCTCAAGGAATTGCTCACAATGACAATGACAGTAGTGATTTTGAATTATCAAGCTATTGAATAGCGGCGCCGACTTGATTAATCCTTAATCAAAACATGCTAGTCTTCAAGCCGGATCATCAGCTCCACCAATATCTTTTGCTCCACCACCGTGAAGACAAACCGTCGATATAAAATTTAGTTTTTATTCATTAATCAGGGTTAGAATGAAGTTATGAAACTAATCTAGTATTGTTCGGCTGTACCTCAAACTTTATCGACAAACTGAGAAAAATAATCAATCTAAAAAAAATGTCTCAATAAGTGTTGTGTGGAAATGTATACTATAAACCCAGACAATTATTGAATTAATCATATGAACTTGACAGTTGGTAGGACAAACTGTAGACATTCATTAATTCCCTTCCCAGCCCTTGGTCAAGTTTGGTACATCCGAAGATCAAGTAACTATCTAGCATTTTAATGTACCAAAGATCAAGTAACTATCTAGCATTTTAAATGCGCGATTTCACTTCCTTGAATTAAAAGGGACAAAGCTTAAAGTAGTGAATGTCCTAAGGATGCTACATTGGTGATGCTTAGCTATTACTACAGGAAAGCTTGAAATTGAAAACTTGAATAAGCATGTAGGATGCTTCGGAAAATGGCATTTGAAAAAAAAATGGTGTTTTAATCAATTTTAGTGGGTTGGTTAAGAAGCCTATTAAAACTGCAATATGAAAACTTTGGAACCTAAAGATTGTTGGCTGTATAATCCCCCAAATATCTATTTGTTAAATCTTAAAATTAGCAACTTTTAGATAGCATAGTTTCAATCTTCAGTTGGATGGCTTAAATCATATATTAAGCTTTCATTTCTAGATTTAAAAGTGTTAAACACTCAGAATTGACTGACATTTTCTAATCTTAATATGTTACTTAATATATGTGATTTAAAACTAACTATCATCTGTAACTCTACATTATCTTTCTTTTTATTTATAAAATAGTAAAGAAAACAACAAAAATATGAAATGAACCTCAAAGAACATCAATATTATATGCCAAACAGAAAATCTGCTAACGGTGGAACTTTTATTAGCGTATAATGTACTTTGATGTAATAGGCATGCCAAATTTTAAATCCATGGTTTTGTTGTGTATCTTGAATCATGTATCTCTCAGTGGTCTGTTTTTTAATGAAAAAAATAGCATTCAAGAGGAAGAGTTGAAGATCTGAAATTCATCACAGCTGGGGTCTAATTTTGTAAGCTATTTGTTTTCGGTTCTAAGATGAAATAAAAATAAAAGTATTTATGATAAAATCAATACTGGGATGAAATTCACCGTTTTCCATGAAAATTCAAGCTTATTTTAGGTCTCTGACATAGTTTTGTGTCCTATCTTAAACAGAGAGAATTCATACCAAGTGGTTTCATTACTCTTCCAAAAATATGCATATGCCTGTGATTTTTGGCTGTAAACAAAGTATCAATTGCAAAGGCGCAAGTAATAATGGTAAAACTCTACCTAAAAGGTTAGATTACCAACTCATATCGATACGCCTTTGATTACATTCATGGTATACTTTTGATTTATGAACGTTGAAAGAAAGCCGAGTGCGCGAAGAATGCTTCCTACACTAATTTAAGTAGAAGAGATACGGCCAAATAATTTAAGACTTTACAGCTATAGTTGAATAGATGCACTTTCAGATTGACATAAAAAAAAATATTCAATAACAAAAACAAAAGTAATACAGGTTATATGTGGGAACTTTTTCAAGAGAAAACTTTCACACTTAAAACGCAGTCTAGTGGTACTTTCACATACAACTCCATTTACAAAGCTGTCAGTTGGTTAATGACAAACAGTCCAACAAATTTAGCAACTGTTTTGTTTCTTTTTTCTACGGTCTGACCATTAGACATTCTCAACTTATTGGATAGAGAAATGATGGGGGTTGAAGGAGAGAAAATATACAAAACAAAAATCATTTATATTAATCAAGACAAATAGTACAACATTATCATTTGAGCTTTTGTTCAGACAAAGACTAACATGATTATAGCTTTCAATTTACAGCTCCGTGAAGCTGGACTCGTCAAGGAGTGCATAACAAATATAAACTTAGCCAATAAATAGAAAGTTGAAGGCACACTGTAGATTGTAGTTAGGTGAAATATTTATGGAGGACAGGTGAATGAAAGTCCAACATGAATCATGTGGGTGGCTAAGTAATATCTTGGTCAGCTTTGGAAGCTTCTATCTTTAATTTCTACCATGAATTCTGATTGCATTCTTAATGTCTTTCACTGATGCTACGATATCAAAATATTCTACATCTAGAGACCAAACTTAGGAAATCCCATGTTTCCATTGGGATGCTCTTACCACGAGCTCTAGCTCTCTTGGTTGCCAGTCCATCATCAGTTCAACTGCGATTCACTTGTTTTATCAACACCTCGCATTGAGTCACACTGCAAATGCTTGGGGATCCTAGTAGGCTCTGCTTGCCTCAAACATGCTTACATAAATCTAGAATCCTGCAACATTCAACCATATTTCTTTAATCCCAGCTTGGCTTTGTCCAACTTAAGAAACCTATGCTCCTTTGATCTTCTTATCTTTTTTATCAACTCCTCTTTTAGTCATTCTTACTCAACCATCTCTCCTTCATATGGTGGATTTCTTCTTTGACTCGCCAAATTTTCAAAGATTGCAACACCTTCAACAACAATATCCTTTTACACACTTTGTTTATGGCTTGATCACCTTCTTTGACTTTAGCGGCAAGCTGAACCTCCAACAATAGCTAGAAGTAAACAACTTGGCATTCAAGATCTTTTGCGACTTCTCTTGTTCTTTGTAGTAGTCTTACTTTTTGGTGCACCATCAACCTAAACAGTTTGTATAGCCAATAATTTCTTCTCCAATGATTTCCTTTCACTTTGCACATAACTTGCACCAATTGTTGTAGTGATCTCTAATACTGCACAACTATTTTCCTTCTTACATACCTCCTTTTCTTGAGCCTTCTCTCTTCTCCATAATCCTCATACATCTAGAGTTTATTTTGAAGGCAATGACATCTCCTCTACAAATCTTCATTGGTTCCCCTCAAACACTTGGTACCACAAGTTCTTATCCTTGCAAGCAATGACTTTTGTAGATCCTACTTTTTGCTCCTTCTGCCTCCCATAGTCACCATATTTAACATGATCATTGTCCTATAAGCGAAATTTTTCTACACCAAAGTAACATCCACAAAATTTTGAAATACAAGTCAAACTTCAAAAGAAAACATAGAGCAAAGAGCTGCATCTTTCACAAATGTAATCTTCTTTAATATGATAAGGCATCTTGATGAAAAACTCCTTATGAAAACAGAACACAAATAGAAATTGAACAAAGGATTCTTCACAACTAGCAAACATCCGCTACCATAAAAAAATAGACACAGTCGCAAAACAGAATAGCCTACAGAACTCGTAGAAGGAAACCTATCACAAACTTAATATTCAATCACACAAACCACAACACAATATTCGCTTGAGGCTCTGATACCACTATGATGGGGTTGAAGTAGAGAAAATATATAAAATAGAAATCATTTATATTAATCAAGCCAAACTAGTACAATATTATCATTTGAGCTTGTACTCATACAAAGAATAACACTTGAATTTATAACTCTGTAGAGCTAGACTCATCAAGGGGTGCATAACAAATACAAACTCAGTCATTAAATAGAAAGGTGAGTGCACACTGTAGATTGCAGTTAGGTGAAATATTTATGGAGGATAAGCGAATGGAAGTCCAACATGAATCACATGAGAAGCTGAAGTAATCTCTTGGTCAACTCTAGAAGCTTATGTCTTAAATGTAGAGTTTGACAATTTCCATATGACCAGTGGTAGTAATTAATACCTACCTACAAGAAAAAAAACCATCTAACTGAGTTCAATATATAGGAGACTAATACAAACTATATAGGCTGCCAGTTGGTTAATGACAAATAGTCCAATTAAAAATGACAACCCAACAAATTTAGCAATTGTTTGTTTCCTTTTATTTACAATTTGTATATGAGTCATATAATCCAGTTTCAGAGCTTTATTTATTCCTCTAAAGTTTTACAAGCTTCTATTTTGTACTTTGAATTGTTCAAACTATATAGGTTGCCAATATAGGAAATAAGGGGTTATGGTGCAGGGGCACTTAGCAATTTTTGTTGAGTTTGTTTCCAGGATGTTGGAATCATGTTTTTAGTTTTGTAATAAGGCCAAGAGGCCATTGAGTGTGTGCTCAAATGATTGTAAGGGCCCTAAGAGTCTTTGTTTGGTCATTGTTGGCATATGAACTCTTAAGGGTGTCACGTAGAGCACTTAATAGGATAAGTTGTTTTTGGGTTAATGTAGGTTGGTTGATGTTGTTTTGAGTTTGTTAAGGTAATATGAGTCATTTGAAAGTAAACAAGTTTTGGTTTGAGCAAATTGGCTCACCTATGCAACAAATTGCAAAAGTTTCAAAAGTTGCAAAAGTTGTAAAAGTTGATCACAACAACTTTACAACATTTTCAGACACCAATGGTTAGTTGGTTGACACAATCAATTGTGAACGTTTGCAACTACTCCAAGGCCAGTATAAGGCTTGGAAAGACCAATGATAATCAGTTGTTTTTGTTGAAGGATGTTGAAGATCTGAAGAAAATAAACTAATTTGGTTTCCCATTTTGGAGTGTTTTTTATGAGTTACCGCATGTTCTTTACAAATTTGTATGACATGTACAGATTGACACGTCCAAGACAGGGTCATGGATTGTTAGAGTGGTGTTTGACCTTCATTTTTTTATTTATTTGGAGTCTTGAAGTGTTGTATTTTGTGAATAAAATTCATTTTGTTGCAGGCAAGTTCAAGAGCGCTAAAGAACCAGGGTTTTGAGAGTAAAATGGCTCCAACCTAATGTTCCATGGTGGATTTCCACTTTGAAACCTTGTGGAATATTAGGTTTCAATGTATTCTATGTTTTATTTTATTTTTTGAGACAGGGGAAGCCAAATCAAAGATTTGCCACCATAACCTAAGCTTGGCACGTTGAGTTGGCAAGCATTAGGAATCATGGAAAGCAGGCCCTAATTGGATGAATCCGGTGGGTGGAGATGAAAAATGATTGGTTTTGAATTCTATATGGAAGAATAGACCCCAAACTATCATCAATTCACTCAGGCAATCAGACTGGTGAAGGAGTTTTTATCAATCCCTATTTTTAAGGCCTAGGAAGGGGCAATCAGACCTAATTAAACCGGTAAGGGTTAGATATGTTAGTGACAAAACCCACCTTTGGTTTTTCAATATTGTATGTAAACCCCAAAAGGGTGTCTATAATGTACAAGAGTTCAGAGTTCTTCAGGAAGTTTAACTAGTAAATGTAGAATACCTCACTGATAGGGCTATTGGAATTAGGTCTTTGATTAGGCTTAAAAGTTCAGCTTGTTCATAAAAAACCAAACTGGTAAGTGTCAAAGAACTTGAGTAAGGGATAGGGTTGGGAATCCATCCAAAATCATCCATCGTTATGTGTTTAGTGTGGGGAATGAAGATCCTGTGGTAGAGGGGTTGAACTCTCTAGTTGACTGTGAAAGGGAGTGGGAAAGCAAGGTCTCCTAACCAAGAAAATGGAACTCACAAAACAACAAGAGATTATCCTAGGCTAAAGACCTTGGGAAGGTCAAGGAGGGTAAGTCTTGTAGACCCTTGGAGGGTGTGAGGTGTAGAATCATTGGATGGTTATTATGTAGCTTGGAGGAGATACCTAGACAAGGAAGCACAAACCAGTGCGAGACAATCCACTCTACATCAAATTAGTATAAACTTAATAGCCTGCTAGTTGGTTTTTGTAATGGCATTCCCCTCATCGGTGGACTAGTAACTAAATGGCTTTCCCAGTTTCACTTAAGTCCAATACTTCTATGTTCATCTACATGTACTTTATATTTAGCTTCTAGCTACTTTTTGACTTGCATATATATGTCCTCCTAGTAGTAGAACCCCGAGTGTTTGCAGCTCAATATAAATTAAAAAAAAATTGTTTGGTTTTATTTTTGTGAACTTAAGTGTTCTAAAAATTTTAAGCTAGGAAAATATACCAAATCTAGAAGTGTGAACTTCATTTTTTGGGAGAAAAATTTGCCCAATGATTTCAATATTCAAGGAAATTTTTAGTATATTTTCACATTTCTATGGATATTTCTTGAAGAGGCATACTTTGGTCTTAGAAATATCTTCTTCTTTATATCAATTTCATGTATAATTATAAATATTGAAAGAGTTGTTCACATTAGTAGTAGATTAAGATGTTGATCTAGAAAAAACATTAGATAACCTTCATTCCATGAAGACCCTCACCTTTGTAGACATTTTTCTAAAGTACACACTACTGAAGACTTTTAACTTACATATAGTAATCAGAACCACCCTACTCATCATTCTGGGATGTTCAATGCAAATATAAATGTTGAAACATTTTGGTAAAGTACACTTTGTTTAAGACTTTTAGATTCCTCTATTATGAATTCCATGTACATGTTTTTTTTTCTCATTTTTAGCTATTGATTTTTAGTTTACACCATTATGAATTCCATGTACATGTTTTTTTATTCATTTTTAGCTATTCACTACATATGCAAATGTCAAAGGAATTGTTCACAACAATAGTTGAATTCAGATACAAATATTGAAAGAGTTATTCATAGTATCACAAACACCACACTCATCACAATAGCGACAAATTAAACTGCTAATCCAAAAATAGTTAAACTTAAAAACTATATTTTTCTTGCTTAAGGAGCTCTACTATTGTTTTCACCTTATCAATGTAAACTTAAAAACTTTAATATTTATGCTTAAGGATATTTCCTGCACATATTATTAATGCAAAAATTTTCTTTCCTTCCATTCTCAAAATATGAAAAACTAACTATCATCTTTGTTGGAAAAACAAACATTCAACCCAACAATTGTCAGGTCACAAAGCAACTATCAGACTAATGGCTTCATGTTTCTAAGCTGATAAGAAGTTTATAACTACCACCCGTCAACACTAAGTTCATAACACAACCAACACCCAAAGTACACATAAACTACATTGACCATGAACACGTTACATTTCATGTAAGAGGCACAAGTCCTATTTTGTTCAACCAAACAAGAAGTAAACTAAAATCAAAGAAGAAATGCTAAAATAGAAGAGAGGGAGGGAGATGGCCTTGCATCAGACTCCCTAGGAAGAAAGAAAATAATGAGCTACTACTCATGAGGTATTCCACAAAATGACCCAACTTAAGCATGTCAAACTCAGTCAGCTAAGAGGCATCCTCGAGAGAATGATCTTTCCATTTGACCAAGTAGAAAAAGTATTCATGCTGGTAGGTTTTTTTTAATAGTTGTTTATCCAAAATACAGTCTATACTTTACGAAGGGAAACAATTTATTTGTAGTTCTTGAGGGAATAATTCATTTGCATCTACCATACCTTCATTCGCACTCTCTTTATAGGGATATAAATCTACTATATTGAAGATGGGAGAGATACCCAAATCTGAAGACAAAGCTATCTCATAATCATTAGTAGAAAGTTTTCTGAGTATTCAACAAGGGCCAACCTTCTTCATGTGAATTTTGTTGTACATCCCAGTAGGAAACCTCTCCTTTCGAAGATGATCCAAGACAAGGTCTCCAACCTAAAAATGAATTTCTCTCTATTTCTTGTCAATATGTTATTTATACCACTAATTTCTTAATTCAATGTTCATATTCACTGCTTCGTGTAGATCATGGATGGCTATAGAAAAATCTTCACCATTTGAAATGTGTTTCTCCATCCCACCATGATCTCTAAGTTCAAACATATCCCATAGGTGTATAAAATATATAATGAACCAGACCCTGTACTTTTGTTGGGGGAATCACTATAAGTGAACTCTGTTTGTGCTAATACTAGATCCCAACTACCAGGTGTTTTTCCATCAAGATGCCTTAGCATATTACCAAGACTCCTATTTACAACCCCAATTTGACAATCCATTTGTGGATTCTAAGCAGAACTGAAACTCAAATTAGTGTCCAACCTCTTCCAATGTATCCTCCAAAAATGTCCCACAAACTTTGAATCATGATTGAATACTATACTTCATGGAATGCCATGCAACCTCGCCACCTATTTAAAGAATGAATTACAAATATTGGTAGCATCACTAGTTTTCTTCCAAGGTACAAACCCATATTCCTACAACTCCTTCAATATTTCAAAACCAACCGTATTAATTTGTATTTCTTGCAACAATAAATTCTTCCTTCTTAATGCATCATCAACCCTATTTATTTTCCCAGTTTTATGGTTTAATACAAAGTTAAAATTTTTAAGATATTCTATCCATTTAGCATACCTTTGATTTAACTTATGCTAACTATTCATGAATTGTAAAGCATGATTATCAGTATACACCACAAATCATATAGGAAACAAGTAATGTCTCTATTTCTTCAATGATTGTACCAAGGCATAAATGTCAATATCACAAGATGAATACTTTGTCTTAGCCTCATTCAACTTTTTACTAAATTAAGCCACTAATTTCCCTTCTTGACTGAGAACAACCCCAATAGCTAAACCACTAGCATCACACTCAACTTGAAACACTTTATCAAAATCAAGTAAAACAAGGATAGGATTCTCAATAACCTTTTTTTTAAGAAATATAAAACTTTCTTTAGCACTTTTAGTCCATTCAAATGGTCTTTTACTTCTCCTAATAGTTTCAATAATTGGAACAACAACATGACTAAAATTCCTTATAAATTTATGATAAAAAATAGCAAGACCATGAAAACTCCTTACCTCCATTACACTTCTTGTTGTAGGAAAATCAAGAATGGCCTAGACCTTTTCTTCACCAATTTTAAGCCATCTTTGGATACCTTAAATCCCAAGTACTTTAGTTCAGTCTGCAAAAACATAAAATTCTTGATGTTGATTTGCAATTTCTCCTCATGCAATCTCCTTATTACCATCCTCAAATGCTCCAGTCTATGTTCCTCCTTTAATCTACTAAAAACCAAAATATGATCATCCAAATATACAATCACAAACTTCCCAAGGAACAATTTCAATACCTCATTCAACGGTCTCATAAAAGTAGTAGGTGCATTAGAGAGTCCAAATGACATGACCAACCACTCGTAAAGACCATCATTAGTCTTAAATGTTGTCTTCCACTCATCTCTAGATCTGATCCTAATCTAATTGTAACCACTTTTCAAATCTATTTTGGAAAATTACATAGAGCCACTCAAACAATCCATTATATCTTCAATTTGAGGAATAAGAATTCTATATCTAATTGTTATCTTAATGATAGCCCTAGAATTTTTGTGCATTCACCACTCACCTTACTTCTTTGGTACTAAAATGGTTGGAACAACACAAGGGCTAAGACTTTCCCTTATCAAACATTTATGAAGTAGCTCTTCAACTTTCCTTCTAATCTCTGTTGATATTTTGGTATGGTTTTGTCATTGATTTCAACACCTACTAAACTTTATCAACTCTAACACTTTGGAGAATTAGTAATATTCACCAGCAAGCAAGTGACCTATGCACAGTCACCAGTATATGGTACACCGGCAGGATATAATGACCACCGACACTTGGAATGGCATGGAAAACACTTGGTTATGTCAAAGAAATCATTTGGACACTTTGTCTTGGAGATTTGTTTATTGGCATATTCATATTTGCATTTTTGTTGTTACCAGCAAATAGGTCCAAGTTATACACCGGCAGGTTTATCTTTTCCAAATCAGCACGACATGCTATGGAGATGATTTATTATTTTTGTAAATGCATCAAGTCGACATGTTGAATCAGTTATTGCATCGGATATTGTTTTGTTTGTAAAATGATTTTATTGCAATATCTTGTAGAGCCGACCTACTAAAATTGGTCTTAGGTTATGATATAAATTTAAGATCTTATTTGTAAGATTGTGAGTGAAATGTGAAAAATAATTGTGTGAAGGTATATGCGAGAATAAGCAGAGCTATACACACAAACATCATTTGAAGGTGAAGCAAGGTTTTTGTGAAAGCATATCAAAACTACACCAGTACTAAATCCAACATATGAAGATGATATTTTGAGTAGTACATCCTTATTGGATTTAACCATCCAATTGTAGTCAGTGTGACTCCTATTTTGTGTTTGAGTAGTGAGCTCTAGGCGCTTGGCCTTTCTGCATGTGCAGACCCCATTTGTATACACTTACTATCTACGGTAGTATCATCTGATTGTGGGTAGGGTTTCCCACCGTGGTTTTTCCCCTTACAAGGTTTCCACATACAAATATTGGTGTTATGTGTTGTGGATGACTTTTTCTTTTTATTTCATGCATTAATCTTTACCAGTATTACAATTATCTGATAAAACTGTCCACCGGTATAAAAGATTGGTTCACCGGTATTAAGCAGTAAGTTGGTTAATTTGTTTTTTATTTAAATTTATTTGACAACTAATTCACCACCCCCCCCCTCTCAGTTGTCTTCGGGACCTAACAATTGGTATCAGAGCCTAGTCCTCTTTTGGAGAAGTTTAACAGCTTTAGGAGATCCAATGTCTACTAACTATTTCAGGAAGGACAGTCCTAAACTTGATGGAACCAACTATGGCATATGGAAGATTAGAATGGAGACACATCTAAATTGCATTGGAAAGGACATCTGGGAAGTTACAAAGAATGGTTATACTGCTCCTACTCCCGGTCAGCCTAATCCACCTAACTTGACTAAAGATGAGGAAAATGATTGCAAAGCAAAAGAAACACTTTTGAGCGCATTAACAAATCAACAAATCATGGGATTATCAGATAGATCAACTGCTAAAGATATTTGGGATCATTTGGAAACACTAAATGAAGGAGATTCCACAGTCAAAATTGCAAAACTTGAAAGCTTCTGGGTTAGGTATGAAAAACTGAAAATGGAAGAAGATGAAAGGATTTCTACTTTTATGGAAAGAGTTAATGAAATTGTTTTGGGTATTAAATGTTGTGGAGGAAACTTAAGTGAGGATGAAATTGTTTCAAAAGTTTTAAGAGGATTTCCACCGGCATATAAAATGAAAGTCACTGCTATAAATGAGTTAAGAACAATGCCTAATACATCAGTAACTAGAGATACATTGATTGAAAAACTTTCATCTTTTGAAATTAAGGAATTTGCTCTTGTTGCTACTATAAAGATAGATTTAGCCTTTAAAGCATCAACATCATATGCACCATCATTTGAAAAATCTGATTGGAAAGCCTTTTATGCAAGAGAACTTGAAGAAAGCAGGAAAGAAAATGAAGAACTTGAAGAACTTGAAGCACTATTTGCAAGGAAAATGCCTAAAGGTCTAGTTGGAAGTATGTATAAAGGTAAAGCACCCTTTAAATGTTTTAACTGTAATAAGATTGGTCACATGGCTTCAAGATGCCCTGTTAGACATGCTAGACTAAGAGAAGAAGCTAGAAGGACATACAAGCCTAACCCTGAATATCAGAGATATAGATTTAAGAAGAATAAAGATAAATCTTGTTATCTTGCTGATGAAGGAGTGACTGATGATTCTGATGAGGATCTGATAGACAATGGATGGGTTTTTGTTACTATAACAGAAGATCAACCGGCACCTACAGTCCAACCGGTAGAGCAGGCCTTGGCAGCTAAAATTGATGTAAAGGATGAGTGGATCACTGATTCAGGATGCTCACATCATATGAGAGGAGATAAAGGTAAATTCTTGAACTTTCAAGAATATATATAATGGAGGCTTATTAAGATTTGGAGATGATAAAGCTTGTCTAATCAAAGGTAAAAGTACAATATCTCAAGATGGTATGAATAATATTGACAATGTTTACTATGTTGAAGGTTTAAAGCATAATCTTTTGAGTGTTGGTCAATTAGTTGAGAAAGGATTTTAGTTACAATTCAAAAATGGAAAATGCAAAATCATGAATAGAACATGTTTAGAAATTGCAACCGGTAATCAAACTAGAGGTAATATCTTTCATTTGAATAATAGTAAAAAGACATGCTTGATTGCACATATTGATGAAAGTTGGCTATGGCATAAAAGACTTTGTCATGTAAACTTTGATTGCATGGTAAAAATCAGTACTACTAAGGCAGTTAGAGATTTACCTAAAATTGTCAAACCTCACAATACAGTATGTAAGGAATGTCAATTTGGAAAACAAGTTAGAGCTACTTTCAAAAGTATTCCAGAAAAATCCAATAATGCTCTTGACTTTATTCACACTGATTTATGTGGTCCATCTAGAACTAAAAGCTTACAAGGTGATAGATATTTCATGTTAATGATTGATGACTATTCTAGAATGTGTTGGGTTACTTTTCTTAGAGAAAAATTAGAAGCACTTGGAAAATTCAAACTATTCAAAGAAATGGTAGAAAATGAAACCGGTAAAAAAATCAAATGTCTAAGATCAGATCAAGGAGGAGAATTTACATCTAAGGAATTTAATGCATTCTGTGAATTAAATGGAATCAGAAGATAGCTATCTTGGCACCTCTGACACCATAGCAAAATGGAGTTGTTGAAAGGAAAAACAGAACTATCTTGGATGCAGCTAGAAGTATGCTATCAGAAGCAAACCTACCACATGTACATTGGAGAGAGATAGTAAGTACAGCGGTCTATACATTCAACAAAGTCCACATCAAAGGTGAAACCGGTAAGACCTCTCATGAACTATGGTTTGGTATTACTCCTACTCTTAAATATTTCAAAATATTTGGAAGTAAATGCTATATTAGAAGAGATGAGTACATTGGGAAATTTGATCCTAGAAGTGATGAAGGAATATTTCTTGGTTATTCATCTAAGAGTAAAGCATATAGATGTTTTAACAAAAGATTGCAGAAAATTGTTGAGAGTACAAATGTGAATATTGATGAACAATTCAGAGGAACTTCAAGGTATATAGATTTTGAACCGGCAATAGAAATTCTAAAAAATGAACCTACACTGAACCCACCGGTACAGAATGAAGATGTAGTTACATTGGTATCATCTGAAAATTCCACTGTGACTGAGGAACAGCAGCAAACAAAGACACCCCAATATGTAAGACTAAATCATTCTGAAGATCAGATAATTGGAAACAAGCATAAAGGAGTTATGACAAGAGGAAGATTGGAAAATGAAGAGGTATGTCTTATTTCTCAAATTGAACCATCATCAATTAATGAGGCATGTGAAGATAAATATAGGACTAAAGCCATGGAAGAAGAGTTAGAACAAATTGAGAAGAATAACACTTGGACATTAGTTCCCCGGCCTAAAGATAAAAATGTAATTGGAACCAAATGGGTATTCAGAAACAAAATTAATGAAGATGGTAAGGTTATCATAAATAGAGCAAGACTAGTGTGTAAGGGATATTCACAGAAAGAAGGAATTGATTATAATGAGACCTTTGCACTGGTAGCCAGAATAGAGGTAGTCATATTATTTTTGGCTTTTGTAGCACATAAGAACTACAAAGTATATCAAATGGATATTAAATGTGCATTTTTGAATGGAGATCTTGAAGAAGAAGTTTACATTGAACAACCTGACGGATTTTCTTTGACAGATAACAAAGATATGGTTTGCAGGTTAAGGAAAGCTTTGTATGGATTGAAGCAAGCTCCAAGAGCTTGGTATGCAAGATTGGATAAGTATCTTTTCAAGATTGGTTTTTCTAAAGGTAATACTGACAGCAACTTATATTATAAAATAACTAATGATGAAATCTTGGCTATAGAAGTTTTTGTTGATGATATAATCTTTGGAGGAGAAGGTGGATTATGTAAAGACTTTTCTATTGAAATGCAGCAAGAATTTGAAATGTCTATGATCGGTGAAATAAGATTCTCTTTAATCCAACCAGGTACAAATTTATGATAGGAGGTTTACTATATTTGACACAAACCAGACTTGATATCATGAATGCAGTATGTATTGTTTCAATATTTCAGAGTAATCCTAGAGAAAATCATGAATCAGCAATAAAAAGGATTATCTGGTACCTACAAGGCACTACAAATCTTGGATTATGGTATCCTAGAGATGAAAACTTTGAATTATGTGCATACACAGATGCAAATTGGGTAGGAGATGTGGATGATAGAAAAAGCACCATCGACAGAGCATTTTTTCTTGGAAGCAGATTAGTTTCTTGGTTGAGTAAGATACAAAGTTGTACATCCATATCAACAGCAGAATTAGAATATGTTGCAGCAACAACTAACTATATACAGGTACTATGGCTTAAATAAATGTTGAAAGACATAAAGGTAAAATGCAAGGAATCTATAACTATCTATTGTGATAACACTACAGCAATTGATATATCTAAGAATCCAGTACTACATTCTAAAACAAAACATGTTTCCATCAAACTGAATTTTCTAAGGGAAAATGTTGAAGCAAAAGAAATAAAACTGGTTTATGTGAATACTAAAGAGTAGATTGCAGATATTTTCACTAAACCTCTACCTAAGGAAACTTTTGAATATCTTAGAGATCATCTTGGGTTCATACCCCCACCAGTAGATACTTAGAGAGTTGATATTTGTCACCAACTGGCAGAATTAACAGAGAAATCTTTTTACTCCAGCTTTGATGAGGAAGCTACTTCTCAAGGGGAGTACTTGGTATACTAAATTGGTTGGTATTTTGTATATGAACTTGGCTTTGTAGTAACTTTGGCATTTGATGTCAAAGGGGGAGAGATTGGTATGAAAAAACACATGGAAACACATGTTACTCTTAGGGGGAGAAATTGTTACTTTCGGAGAGTTTACTTATATTTTGGTAATTGTTGGTACTTTGGTATTTGGCATTTATGTTTTAGCACTTTGATGGTTTTTCCATCTTGTGTTGCCATCAATGCCAAAGGGGGAGATTGTTGGTATATTGGTATGGTTTTGTCATTGACATCAACACCTACTAAACTTTAAAAACTCTAGCATTTTGGAGAATCAGCAATATTCACCAGCAAGCAAATGACTTATGCACAGTCACTGGTATATGGTACACCGGTAGGATATAATGACCATCGGCACTTGGAATGGCATGGAAAACACTTGGTTATGTTGAAGACATCGTTTGGAAATTTTGTCTTGGAGATTTGTTTATTGGCATATTCGTATTTGCATATTTGTTGTTACCGGAAAATAGGTCCAGGTTATACACTGGTAGGTTTATCTTTTCCTGATCAGCATGCCACACTATGGAGATGATTTATTATTGTTGTAAATGCATCAAGCCGACATGTTGAATCGATTATTGCATCAGATATTGTTTTGTTTGTAAAATGATTTTATTGTAATATCTTGTAGAGCCGACCTACTAAAATTGGTCTTAGGTTATGATATAAATGTAAGATCTTATTTGTAAGATCGTGAGTGAAATGCGAAAAAGAATTGTGTGAAGGTATATGTGAGAATAAATAGAGCTATACACGCAGACATCATTTGAAGGTGAAGCAAGGTTTTTGTGAAAGCATATCAGAACTACACCGGTACTGAATTCAGCATATGAAGATGCTATTTTGAGCAGTACATCCTTATTGGATTTAACCATCCAATTGTATTCAGTGTGACTCTTATTTTGTGTTTGAGCAGTGAGCTCTAGGCGCTTGGCCTTTCTGCATGAGCACACCCCATGTGTATACACTTACTATCTGTAGTAGTATCATCTAATTGTGGGTAAGGTTTCCTACCATGGTTTTCTCCCCTTACAGGGTTTCCACATACAAATATTGGTGTTATGTGTTGTGGATGACTTTGTATTTTTATTTCATGCATTAATCTTTACTGGTATTGCAATTATCTGATAAAACTATCCACCGGTATAAAAAATTGGTTCACCGGTATTAAGCAATAAGTTGGTTAAGTTGTTTTTTATTTAAATTTATTTGACAAATGATTCACCCCCCCCCTCTCAGTTGTCTTCAAGACCTAACAATCTCCTCATTCTCCTTAGGTGTTAACCTATATGAAGCCTTATTGGGAAGGATAGCCCTGGGAATCAGATCCATGTGATGACTTATGCTTCTGATATGTGGCAATGCATCCAACAACTCTATTGCAACAATGTCTTTGTACATCTCCAAAATGGACCTTGTATTTCTTGAGGTAATTATTCCAACCTTGTTGAAGTAAGGACAAGCTTGGGCTTAAGTACCAAAGGACAACCAAACTCTTTTTCCTTCATGGCTTGAATGAATTTATTTCCAATCACCAACATAACTTTCCTACTACTACAACCACTATTGTCTGCTTCTTTCTCTTTGAGAGGCATCAAGGTATGTTTTACTCCATCCTTCTCTATGATATAAGTGTTCTCACTTCTGTCATGCACCGCTTTCCTATCAAATTACGATGATCTTCTGAGCAATACATGGCACACATCCATGAGCATTATATCACATAGTACACTATATTTATAACCACCAATCTGAAAATGGACACAAGCCTACTCACTTATCGGCAATTGATGGCCTTTCTACAACCATGACACCTTATATAGAGATGGATGCTTGATTCTTTTAATGTCTAACTTGTTTACCATCTATATTGCAACAATATTATCCATACCACCACTGTCAATAATCAATCTACAACATTTACCCTTTGACTTACATTTTGTTTTGAATAAGGCTCTCCTTTGAACTAGTTCTTGGTTTTCCTTTTGGGGCTTCAACAATACTGTCTTTAGCAACAAAGATTGTCCAGATTCTGGATCCTCTTTGTGGTGATTAGGTGACCCCACACTTTCTTGATCAACATGAACAATTTGATTGCTCCTTTCAAACATTATATGCCTTCCTTGAGAAGATTCAAAGAATTGCCAACTCTTGTGTCCATATTGGTTGCTCTTGAAGCATTTCCTAGCGAACTCTCTTCCTTTACCTTGTGAGCCTCATCTTCCATATGATCTTCCTTTATTATGATAATTTCCTCTATCATTACTGTATGCTCTACTACAATGGTAGGTGTTACCAACAATAATATTTAAGTCTCGTCACCTTAACTAGCAAGGAAAGGAAAGGGTGAAAAAGGCAAGTAACAAAAAACCAACATTGGGATTATTCATCATTAAGAGACAAGTCCTTCAAAATAATGGCATGAGCCTACATCAATATTTCATGCAAGTGGATTCAAATTTTGAAATCATTAGCATACGCACCCATCCCCGCCAGCTTGTATGTCGCACAGTTGCCTTCCCGTCTCACATGGCAAAACCTGATGTCTCCTCATGAAGTAAGGAGAGAATTACACTTGGCAATGAGATGGTTGGAATTCAAATCCAATTTTGTTGCCCCTTTGAGCATCATGATGGTGTTTCTAGAGTCACCTTCAACAATGATGTGTTTAAGTCCCTTATTCCTAGCTGTGATCAACCCATGGTAAATAGTTGTGACTTCAGCCATGCTTGAAGTTTGAATTCTATAATTGTCCACATAGTCAAGGATGAGGCTACCACATGAGTCTCAAATCACTCCACCCCCTCCCACCTGACCGGGTTGCCCCTAGATGACCCATCAAAATTCAGCTTCAACCAAACAATATCAGAAAGGTCCATGATCTAATCCAAAAATTAATATACTAAACATACATAATTAAATTCTAATAAAATATTTATTTAATTAAAATTAAAATTAAAACTCCAAATCTTCTTAAAAACCTTTAATCAAAATTAATTATTTTTAATAAATAAAACTCAAAATATTACATCTAATTGCCGAGCATGATTAATACTAATGTAGTTTTTGAAAAATGCCTCTTCATTGTCCACTTCATAAATCAATGTGCCAAACACTATTTGAGAAAATTCCCTTGGAGGGCTTTAACATAACGAGGTGAGAAAAAAGTGGAGTTAGTACATGACGTAAAAACCATGAGTTAGTTCGGTCACAAAAAGACATGGGCGGCAAGACAAGGGTGGTAAAAGGGGCGAAAACCTATCTGTCAGATGTGAGTATAACACTTTCATTTTGAGCTGAAAAATTATTTCCCTTTATAATTTAAAAACCCTAACCCTAGAATTTTAAATAGAGGAAGAACCCTAGCCCTGTAAAACCCGTGACGTTCTTTTGCTGCAGCATGGTCTATTAATGGAGGAAGATGAAAGTGACCCAAAATGCAGCAACTAGGTGTAAAGCTGCATATGTTTTATTCTATTTTATTTTGAATTTTTTAATTGGTTTTAGTGTTATGTCTTGTTATTTTAAAATTTACTGTTATTGTTTTTGTTATTTTTAAAAAAAATTAATTGTGTGTTAGGTTGTATCAGCAATATTAATTTGGTGAATTGATTTTAATAGATTGATGAATTTATTAGGAAGCCATTGTTTCTTAGAATGGTTGGAATTGGAAAGAGAGCATCCTCGTAGGAATATTCGATAAAGGCAAAGCCATAATTATATTGATTATGTCGAATTTACAAAGCTAAGATAGCAAATATATTTTTAACCGAATTCAAAATGGAAGCATCAAAATGCCTTCTAAAAGAGAAGAAGGAATGCAACTAGGCAGTCCATGGAAGACATAAGGAGTCTTTCCGAATTAACATATATAAGTTTGAGGATTCCCTTTTTATAAAAAACTTAAAGTCTAAATGGCAGAAGCTTGCTACCCTATTAACAAAGATTATGCTGATAAGAACAAATACTTGCTCGAGAGTCAAAATAGTAAGCTTTAAAGAAACTGAAAGGGGACCTAGCTTGCAATTTCCTTGTGGGATTTAGATGGAAGGTGCTCCTTCCTTGCATTCCCATGGCCTTTGCTCGGAGGGCGACCCCTACCACAGCCAAGTCTGGACCCGCGATGACCCCTTCTAGAGCCACCCCTGCATGCCTGTTCCATTTGAGGGTTTTCATCTTTTGTTTTGAAAGGCAGAATGCCATTGAGTCTTGCGAACTAAATTAGGTCATCCTCTTTGCCCAGGTCTTCTGAATTATCTCCTAGGAACCACCATTTAAGGTAGCCAAGGCCAACTCCCATGAAAACCCGATGCCTATACAAGTCTTTTCCTTTCAGGTCGAGCAGGAAAGGATAATAGTTAATTAGTTCTCCATGGGCATTGAATAGGATTCTATCGCCTGGCTGAGGAGCCCCAGAGTCATGAATTGTCAATTTAGAATTTCTTGGAGCTCTTGGGTGACCTCCTCTAGAAAAATCTTCTTGGTGAGGTTCCAAACTGCCTGCTTGGCAATTTTTAGGACTAGCAGAGAGGCAACAAACCTTGAGGAGATACTGGCGTTATCTCGAGGATACTCGTCTCTGTTCAGGTGTCTGCTACCCAAGATCATATTGACTACCAATATGAGAGGGAAATTCGATTAGAGGAGGAGGCGCTTGAGCCTCAAGTCTGTAATTTTTTGGAATGAAACTTGGTGCATTAACACCGAGAGGGAAATTGGAGTGTCTACTCCAAGACAGGAGATGGGTATGGGATACACACTCATAATGAAACCAAAAGGGGGCTCTGTCGACATGGACGGCAATGCAGGCTAACAAACAAGAAGGAGAAACCAAGACTCTAGGAATAATTAGCAAGAGAATGAGAATGAGAACATAATGCAGAAAAATAATGTGAAGAAGTAGGTTGACACACTCTTCAATGCCAAATAATGAGGGACGGATATGCAATAAATTTGCCAGCAAAGGTGGTGAGGGATGTTTGTCCTTGGCACACCAAATCTCTCGTTCAGGCCATGCAAACCATAAATTGATTTGTCAGTTTGGCAGCTAGATCTTGAAAGGAGGATCGGTGAAAGCTTAGGTCATGACTGCAGCTTGGATGACGTAATTGAAAATGGGCCCACTCTCCCCGAAATATGTAAGATTTAAATTTGAATTGAAATAATCGTTACACTTAGCCACCAAGGTTAAGTTTAATGTTTGCCTAGGTAGCGAAGCTTTAAGTAGCCTCTGCATATTCCTGAAGAGACTCTTGCATTGGGATTAAAAACTTCTGGGACCCTTGCCTGTCAAGTGCGATGGTCTGCATGAATAACAGGCAGATTTCCTTGATCCCAACTGTAGAGATAGGTTCCTTGAGTAGCTATTTTTGAGAGAACATTTGCCTCTGAGTTTTCTTCTCTATAGATGTGCTTAGCTTCATAGTTTTCAATCCTATCCAGGCTTGCAATTATGTTTTCTAGAATTCCCTACAATCTCCAATTTGGAGTGTTTTTCCTCTTGATCACATTTATTGCTATCTTTGAGTCACCCTCCACTAAGATGTTATTAAAACCATGTTTTATGCAATCTATCAGTCCAAATTGCAATGCTTTGAACTCTGCTATGTTGTTTGTGTTTGGGGGGATCGACTTTGCCATTTTCCCAAGAGTTGCTCCTATGTGATCTTTGATTACATATCCTATGCTTGAAGGACCCGGGTTGCCTCTAGAGGCGCAATCAAATTTTAGTTTTATCTAACCAGGCTTTGGAGGAGTCCAAATAGCGGTCTTTCTCATATTGTCTTTTTGCCCAAAGGAGGGAGGAATCCTGATTCCATGCCAACTTTTCCTAATGCTTTCATCCCATGATGAGAAAGATTTAGGCAGTCCCAAAGAAAAGGCTATCTCACAGTTAACTAAATCCACAATAACTGATTCAATTGAGTTCAATATTATTTCTATTCTTTTGGATTTGTTATCAAATAGCCTACAATTCCTCTCTTTCCAAATTTCCCAGACTAAACTTGAAGAGGATACTTCCATGATTAAGCTTAGGGTGGACTCCTTAGTTGGGATAGGCCAGCTATGGAACAGGGATTTAATGTCATTTGGTAGAGCTGTGATCAGCCCAAGTTTAGCATAGAGCCATCGCCAACATTTGGATGCAAAGGGATAAGTGAGTAGAAGATAATCCACTGTCTCTGATTGAGCTTTGCACATGATGCATCTAGAGGGTCCTGCATACCCCATTTTTGTGAACTTTTCTACAGTTAAGATCTTCCTCTGATAAGCTAGCCATGCAAAGATCCCTGCCTTAGGAATGACTTTAGAGCTCCAAAAACACTTCTTAGGAATATCCAGTTGATCCTGAACAACATTGCTGACTAGAACTCTGTAACCATCTTTAGGATTGTAGAGCCCTGTTTTGGAAGGTGCCCAAATTAAAGAATCATTCCCTCTTCTCAGATTGATATTCCTTGCTTTTAAGAGCTCTTTGAGATGATCTAAATCATTCCTTGAGTTTGGAGCTCCTTCCAATGATTTCCAACTCCAACTTTGAGAGTTGTGTGAGCCATCAAAAATCAGATAATCTCTCACTCTGACACCTCAGTGATGCTTAAGCCAGTTCTCTGTTATAGGAATGTTAAGTGAATTCGCAATAGGTGGGTATCCTCCCCAAGAATCTTCCTAAAAGAGGCTTGATGCTCCATCCCGGCTGTCCCATGTGAGTTGTTCTGAGATCAGATTTCTACAGGAGATTAAAAAATTCCATGTTTTTGAACCCTTGGGGAATGAGTTTTCTCTTAGAAGATTGGTAGGTTCTTGATCTATTAAATATTTGGTAGCTAGCATTCTATCCCACGTGATATTGGGATTCTTAATTAACTTCCATACTAGTTTGTCCCCTAGGGCTTTGTTTTGCAAATTTGAGGTCCTTAATGCCTAAACCCCCTAGGAATTTGGTCTTAATTATTTTTTCCCATTGAATTAGAGCTATTATGTGTTTCTCCTCTCAATTTTGCCAAAAAAAATTCCTCATTTTCTTAATTAGAAAGGCATTAGCACTTGCTGAGAGAGATAGAATGGATAATAGATAGATGACAGGGCCGATATTACTAGTTGAACCATCAGTAATCTTCCTGCCCAAGACAGCCATTTCCCTTTCCAGGAGTTTGAGGTCTGATCCACTTTTAGCTTGAGAAGATCCTATGATTTAGCATTCCTAGTGCCATGATCAATTGGGATTCCCAAATGGATACAAGGGAGGGATCCTTCACTACAATCCAGAATTGAAAGAATTTTAGACTGCAAGAGTCTAGAGGTAGAAAAGAAATAGACCTTGGACTTGTCCTTATTCTTAATTTGGCCTGAACCTCTCCCAAAGGTGTCTAGAATCTTTTTTAGATGGGAAGTCTCTTTGATTTTTGCTGCCCCCAAGAGGAGATTATCATCTGCAAACTATTGGTGTGTGACTGCAAAGTTTTTGGTTACTTTGATTCCCTCTAAAATATTGTTCATATGGCTTCTCTTTAATGTCCTACCCAAAACCTCCCCCATTATAATGTAGAGAAAAGGAGAGATAGGATCTCCCTGTTTGATTCCCCTTGTTGAGGAAAAAAAGCCCTTTGGATTCCCATTTACCAAGATTGAAAATTTCAGAGTGGAGATGCATTCAAAGACCCAGTCAATCCACTATTTTGCAAAACCAAAGGCTTGCATAACCTTGCAAAGGAAGCACCAGTCTACACTATCATAAGCCTTTGAAATATCTACTTTAATCATCATACTTGGTCTTTTTGTACTTTGGAGAGTATGGATTGCTTCTTGTGCTATTATAGCCCCATCAAGAATTGAACGACCTGCAACAAACCCTGTTTGTTCTTCTGATATGATTGATTCCATGAGGGGATTCATTCTATTCATCATGACTTTTGAAAGGATTTTATAAACTGTATTGCAAAGTGAGATGGGTCTGAAATCAAAAAGCTTTAATGCATTCTCCCTCTTTGGGATGAGGACGATGAATGTGTTGTTTACATCCTTAAGAATCCTTCCTGATCTTCTTGAGCATTCTAGAGCTTCCACAAGATCCTGACCTAAGATGTGCTAGTACTTCTTGAAAAAATCCGCTGGGAAGCCATCCGGACCAGGAGCTTTACCCAAGGGCAGTTGATTGAGGGCTTGAAATACTTCATCCATATATATTATCTCATTAAGATTTTGGTTCTACTCAACTGTTATGATCTTGGGGACCACATCCAACATCTTTTCTTGCTCTGACAATTGAGAACCTTCAATATTATTTAGGAGATTAAAGAAAAAAGAAGTGATTTCCTTCTTGATTTCATTAGGATCCTCTCTGATCCAGTTGTCCTTGGACTCCAGTTTTGATATCCAGTTCTTACTCCTTCTAATCTTTGTTACATTGTGGAAAAACTTAGTATTTTTGTCTCCCATACTAAGCCAATTCTCACTCGATTTCTGCATCCATAATATTTCTTCTTTAGACAAGATATCCTCATATTCCAATAGGAGCATCTTTTTTTGTGGAAGGATTCCAGATCCATACCTTCTAGGATGATCTTATCATTTAGAGTTGCCATTCTTCCTTCTATCGAACTTTTTGTTGAGAAGATGTTTCTGAAGTTCTGGGAGTTCCATTGAAGCAGTTTGTGTTTGACAATTTTCAACTTAGCATTAAAGAAAAAGAGTTTTGATCCTTCCACCTACGCCTCCTGCCACCAGTTTTCTATCAAAGTGAGAAATTTTTGGTCCTTCATCCACATGTTCTCAAACCTAAATGGGGCTTTGCAATTTATCTTGTTGTCAAGCAAGAAAAGCAATATGGGGTGATGATCTGATCCTAAATAGGGAATAACCGAGCAGGAAGGGGTGAATGGAAAGTACCTTAAATCTCCTTGCCAAAAGAATCTATCTTATTTTTTTGCAATATTGCTAAAACCTTTCCTTCTATTTGTCCAAGTGAACAAATCACCTGAGTCTATTTCCATCAAGCCATTCCTATCAATCCAATCGTTGAAGTCCTGCTGAGCTCCACCTAAGTAGATTAATCCTCCCCTTTTATCAGAAGTTCTTCTGATAGCATTGAAGTCGCCCCCTATAAAGAGTTGTTCCTTAGTTAAGGAAGACATGAGTATGTCTAAGGAAGACCATAAAAGATTTTTTTTTAGGGGGGAGACTGGGCCATAAGTATTAATAACAAAGAAAGATGAATTGGACTGGAGGTGGGATACTTTTGCCAAGATCCAATTTATGTTTGAAGAAATGCCATCAACTTTAACTTGGGAAGGCTTCCAGATTATCATTAGGCCTCCTCAAACCCCATCTGAGCCCACTATCACTTGTGAGGAAGTAATAAAATGGGGGATAATTCCACTACCAAATGTAACTGCTTGCATATTATCTAGCTTTGTTTCTTGTAAAAAAATGGTTTTTGCACTGACCAAAAGAATCCTCCTTTTGATCACCCTTTGTTTGTTAGGGGCATTGAGGCCCCTAACATTCCACGATAAGATTTTCATTGTTGTTTAGGAAGGGGATTCCCCTTCCCTACTTTCCAAAGGTCTTGAAGTTTTGATTGGTTCTCAGCAGCACCATCTAAAGATCTGGCTTCTATAAGAGATTTGCGGCCTTTCTTAGGAGGGGAAGAGACAAAGTCTAGTTTTTCCAATCCCTCTTGAGTCTGATGTAGGCCTAACTTTGTTTTTTCTTTGACCTGAGAGTACAGTACTACTAGAGGGGTATCTAGAATAGTGTCTGGATCTTCATCCTGGACCATTAGATCCTGCAGAAGTTTCTTAGCATTTTGATCTAAGGAAAAGCCCAGATCTTGAGGAGCTAAGGTTAGAGAAAACATAGATGGGATTGGGCTGCCCATTGAAAGATTAAGATATTGTTCTGCTGAGGGAAGATCTAAGGGAGAGTGGATCTCACCATCAGATAGAAGAGGCTCGTGATCCTCTTCTAAATCAGCTATAAGATCATTTTCAATAACCTCCTCTTCCTGCAGGATTTTGGCAACGTGCAAAGGTTTATTGATGGGTTTCTTAAGGTGGAGGGAACCTTTCTTCTTGTTACGCCTTAAACTATTTTTCTTTTTAAGAACCTTGGAAGGATGCTGAGAGAAGATATTAAAATCTCTTTTAGAGAGGGAAGGAGTTTTCTTTTGGCCAAATAGACTTCTAACCACTTTTTGAGGCTGCAACTTATGAATCGGGGAGAGAATAAGAGGAGGACAACTATGAGGAGAAAGAGGAGAAGATGGGAAGACCATACCTATACTAGAGGGCAGCAACTGGCCTTGAGATTCTTTAGGGTGGGGGGTAGAACTAGGAGAGAGAAACATCTGAGGCTCTAGAGGAGCTGAAGGCACTGGAGAGAAGGCATGAGCTCTGTCTTGAGGCTGACAAATGGCAATCCTGCCTAGTTGGTTTGCCTCCACTGTAGGTGGAACCAATGGATTATCCTAATCCCTGACCAGCTTCGGTCCTTCTTGCTCTATGGAATCTTGATGTTGAGGCTGGTATGTGAGGTGAATGGTGCCCATTGAGGCTGCCATTGATTAGTTTTTGATTAATTGGTTTCGGAGAATACATTTGCCAGGGATTTTCTTACCCAGTCTTTGCACTTTTTGCTTCCATCTTCCCATTTCTGAAATGATTTCTAGAATGTTGCAGAAGCCTTTTTGGAGATCAATCTCCACATAGATGTTTGCTACATCTCCTTTAAGACCTTTCAGAAAATCCTCCTCGATACCCACTAGGGTTCCTAAAGCATCACCAATTTTTAGCAAGGCCTCCAGGCACCAAAACTCAAAAGGAAGGCCCACTAGAGACAACCAAATAGGGGATTTATCAAATCTATGATTTGCTGGATCAAAGCCTAGTTTCCAGTTAATAAAGTTGAAAGATGATCCTTGGAAGAACAACGAGAAACCTTCCATGATTACTTTCTTTAGGGAAGAGTCAACATACTCTAGAAGAAAGAAATCATTCTGCAGCGGTCTGATTGTGATCAAACTTGGAAAAGAGGACATCCAGCTAGAGATTATGTCTTTGTTGTTCCCGCCTATACCACACCATTGTGCAAAAAAGGCATTTTCTTTGAATCTAGCAATCATGGGGTTGATGGAATCAGAAGGTTGGATGAAAAGTTTGCTACCCATGGTTTTCCAATTCCATTTTTGATCCTAGTAGGCAGAGGCTGGAGGCGGACGATGAAAAAAAGGTTTTTTGAAACTTGAATTCTTAGTATTCCAGAGAGGCATGAAAGGAGCAGCTACAGGGGAAGTCTGCTTAGTTTGGCGACCATCATGGTTGCTGGCCAAAGATGCATTGGGTGTAGAGCATTTCTAAACCCTAAGTGAGATGGGGATATTATTAGGGCCTGTCACCATTTTCTTAGCCCAGGAGTCCAAGCTTGAGTGATTTCAAGAATTTACGGCCTGGGCATTGACGCCCAGCCAAGAGTGCCTTTGCCAGGTCTTATTTTTCTTCCTGTGTGATCGAGGGCATATGATATGAGTGCGGAGTATGAAAACACACTGATTTCTTTACCATCGGCAGAGGATCTCTAATGTAGAAACATCATGGGCTCCCTAGCCTCCCAGACCCCCTACCAAGCCTTGATTCGAACCCACCATGAACCTGCCATGAACCCGCCATTTGAAGTTCAAACCTCTGTGTTGATCTAACAATTGACAAGATGTTCTCAACAAATTCTTCAGAGTAATTTCTGAAGTTCTATTATCTTAGATAGTTACATTAGATTAGTACTTTTGTATGTATTTATACTCAATTATTTATTTTAAAAAATATTTTTGACAATATGCTTTGAAATTTCCTTTCAATCAAGTTCTCTAAACAAACACTAGGACTGAATCATATTGACTTAACATTTCTTTAGCACTATGTGAGAGCAATTGTAACTCTTCTTAAGATTGATGACTTCAACCATTTTGAAGATTAATCCTTTTACGAGTCGTTAACAAAAAGAAATAGAATCTTGCATGTTCAATCCTTATCTCAAATTACAGACCAGTGAATCTCTTGAATTTCAGCATGGAGAATGTCTTATGAATGAAGGAAAAGTTTTAAATCTCATTAAAAATATATCATTTTTAACATTATCTGACAACTGGCTCATCTAGTATTTTACAATTTCATGTTCTCTCTCATCTTTTGTACTAATATAAAGAACATAAATAAAGTTTTTAGGCTTAGAAGGTTAAATGGGCTTTCGAAAGGGAAATGCCTAAACTAGCTCAGATTAATCAAAACCCATTACATTTTAAAGCTTCACTTAGCTTACAAGTATGTTGAGTAAACAGGATTTACAATGTAGTTGAATATTTTCTATCTATCTCGATATAATTTTCTGTTGTTTTACCCTTTCCTTGCTTGTTTAAAATATAAATGAGTTATATTTGTAACAGTTTCTCTCTTTTTATTTCCCTAAAAATTACAGGTCTGTGCTCAAGACTAGACCATTATCTCAAAGTGAGTCTTGTCTTGAATATTTCTTCAAATCTCTAATATTTATAGACAGTGCAAAAGTCTTGGTTTAATTTGAATATATACTACTTTGCAGATATGAGGACCGAGAGAAAATAAACTCGATCGAACTAGCTATTTGTCCAATTTCACTTCAATTCTCAATGCATAAAAACCCAATCCAACTATTACTATTGCATTTTTGTGTGTAGAGATCAATTATCAAGATGGTTCAAGAAAAATCTTGGTCTATTTTAAGAATTTGTCATGTAGAGATCAACTATCAGTCTCTAATATCTAATCATTGAAGGGAAAGATAGTTTTATATATTAGAAACTGAAATTGTAATGTATATATTTTTAGTGTTCTAGAGTGGTTTTACAAAGTATTTGCAATGTATATGAAATGATGAACAATTTCAAATTGCATCAACTCATTAAGTTATACTGCTTAAAAAAGACATTGTAAAGTTAATTGTTAGATTGGAGCCAAGTTACCTATCAAGTAAATTGTTAGATTGGAGACAATTAGATGGAAAGTCATTCTTCCATAGGCTTTGTACACGTGAAAGAATGCCACAAATCTATTAATATACAATTTTTTGTACAATTAAGGTTGTTCTTTCAAGAACATAAATCTTAAATAAGGAATGCATACATAAAATTTATACAAGTAAATGGTGATATTGAAGCCAAATTACCTATCAAGTAAATTATTAGATTGGAAGAAATTACATAGAAAGTCATTCTTCCATACACGCTGTACATTTTGCTCAAATGTCATAAATTAATTATTATACAAAAAATTTAAGATTAAGGTTGTTCTTTCATAAATATCTATTGAATGAGGAATGCATGCATAAAATAGTAGAGTGAATATGAGAAAATGTTATTATGTGGAAATAAACTAAAGAACAAACATGATTTTTTAGAATCTATTTTTGATTGTTTGAAGAATTTGCATTTGATAAATTTGTCAAATGTACCTCAACAACATATGAATTTTGTTATATTTTTGTAAATAACACATCATTATAAAATGCAATGAAGAAAGTTGAATTATACTACTTTAATAGACAAAAAAAAATCTACCCATTTTTTAAATGATTAAACAACTCTTACATATTTTTAAATATAATATTATATCTTTCATGTCTTAATATCTAATATTCAATAATATCTATTAACAAAAGAATGTCATAACCAATTAAAAGTATCATTAAATACATTCAAAATATGTAATTGATGAAAGAAAAGAATAGTGAATAACTCACACAAAATTTGGTTTAGATTGACCATACTAACACCTCAAGTTTTCTTGCATTCACTTTACCAAAACCCATATCTAAAATGTCATTGACGTAAAATTTATAAACACAAAACAAAGTTTGCTTAGGAAAGAAAGCAACGTATTCAAAATCGGTTCAGATGGTAAACGAAATATAGCTTTAAAAATTTAGGAATGAACTTAAATAGGGTAAAAGGGATGGCCTCATCCACAATATTAAACTATTTACTATTTACATTTTGCTTGCCTTTTTTTTTCATAATTTAGCTATTTCATTACATTTGGAAGTAAGTCGTCTGAACATATTATGTATGTGGAAATAAAAATCTTTAAATATTGATTAAATATTAAAAATATAAATAATATTAAAAAAATTAAAATATTATTATATTTTTAATAATTTATAGTATTATATTAATTATATTTATAATCTTATATATATATATATGAAGGGGTAAAAACTTTATTAAGAATTAGAAAAGAGTATTACAATCACAACTAGGGGATCCAGCCCCAAAAACTCAAGAATCAAAACTATAAATCCAAGAACAAAACCAACTATCTTCCATATTCCTATCCTCCTCAAGGAGTTGATCCAAATCCTGACATAACTCAGGGACATCTGCATCCAATCCTCAATCTTCCAGCCATCATCATGCTCGGAAGCCAATTTGGCCAAACAGTCAGCTACTCGATTCCACTCCCTCAGAATATGAACAAATGAAACCTCCTCCATTCAGCAACTAACCTGAAGAACTCGTTGAACAACCAAGGCTAACTGCCAATTAATATCAGACCTTATCTCAATCAACAAGTTAATCAAGATCTAAGAATTAGCCCTCACAAATAACCCTTCGCCATCCCAAGGCACAAGCCCTCTCTACATCATAAAGAATTGCCAAACCCTCCATGAGATTAACAATCTTCTCCCCCTCATGAACTGAGAAAATATATATCATCGAACCCTCTACATCCCCAGCAGCCCCACCAATCCTAGCAGGTCTAGGGTTGCCTCTAGAAGAACCATCAGTGTTGATTCTCAAAACACCAGCTGGAGGAGGTAGTCACCGACCCATCCTCAGCACTCTCCTATACCCAATCTTGTATCTCTTGAAACCTCCATAAAATGACTAAATCCCTTGTAGACCAAGTCTTTCCATCAACTTTGCATCCCCTTTCCCCAAGGGGAAAACTAGTTCACTCTTAGGTGCAACTGTCTCTTGTATCATACCTAACATGCACATCCACACTTGCTGACCTATCAAATTCACACAATGAAATATCCTAGGATTTCACTCCAACCAAATTTTCCATAGAAGAAAAGTAGGTCCAACATACCAGACATCCTACAAAAAGGAGGTCATCGAGGGGGGCCTTCCCATACTATCCCAGAACTCCACCAAAGAGGAAGCATGAACAAAAGGTTGTCTCCAAACTTCCCACCACCAATGCCAAAGTTGCATAACAAAGGAGCACCTGATGGACAAGTGCAAGGAATCTTCCTCGTCTTTCATACATAGAACACAAATAGAAGGCCCTTGAAAACCATGTTTACGTATATTATCCCAAGTCAAGCACCTATTCCAAGCCAAAGTCTAGATAGAAATTACATTTTGGCCACGAGATCTTATTCCACACCCTCTTCCACCAATTAACCTCTGCCCTAGCTAGCTTTTGAGCCAATAACCCCTGATAACCAGAAGCAACAGAGTAGATCCTCTTATAATTATGGGTCCACGCCTGAATGTCTTCTTCCAGGAGAGAACTACAACACCTACTACACAGAATCTTGTGAAGCTCAACACTCTCCTCTTGCATTCCCATATCTAGCCACTTAGTGAGATCCTTCCAACAAGCCCTCACCAACTAGTCATAAAAGGAGAAGGACTTGAATTCACTCACCCTATCCCAACCAACTATAAGAAATCTTTAGCACAAAGGAATCAAGTGAGGAAACTGTAAGGTAAGAGGAGGGAAACCATCCCAAGAATCTGAACAAAAAAGGGCTTCAGTACCCCACCTACAGATCCAAAATAAACCATCCTTGATGAGGTTTTCACCCTTCTACAAAGTATTCTAAATCACTGAACCTTTCTCCACAAGAGGGTATCTAGGAATATCATAACGAGGAGCTCCAACAAAATATTTAAGAGCAATTATTATAGCCCACAAATGATCTTGCTCCACACACCATCTCCAAAAAAGCTTAGCAGACACAACTTCTCTGAACAATGTTGATTGGCTGAGCCCCAACCCTCCATATTGCTTTGGACTGCACACATCTTCCCACATTACCAAGATCCACTTGGAGGACCCCAAGCATCCTCCCCATAAAAACTCTCTCTCCAAAGAATCCAACTCCTTAAGGAACCCCACAAGAGCCACCTAAAGCATACACCTATAAGTAGGGAGATTCTTTGCAACCGACTTTAGAAGATGAACTTGCCCAACAAAAGACAGCCATCTATGTGTCCAATGAGTGACTTTCATCCAAAACTTGTCAATAATACCCTACCAAGAACCCTTGGGAAGATGACCAATAGATATTCAAATACCCAAATAAGTAAAAGGAAGGGTCCCAACCTGACACCTCAAGATGTTAGCAATTCTTCTCTAGATGGGTACTAGAGTATTGAAGAAAAAAATGGAGGATTTATCCTCATTAATCAATTGTCCTGAAGCCACAAGATATATGTCCACCAACTACCTTAAAGAGTAGCCTCCCTAGCAGTAGCCATGCCCATAAAGGCAGTATCATCAACAAACTACAAATGAGATTGCAAAAGCAAATCTCCACCCCAGCACCTAAATGATGCCTAACTCAACATTTCTTTTCAACAAATGTCCAAGCCCCTCAGCAAGAAGTAGAAATAAGTATGGGTAGAGAGGATCCCCTTGGTGTATACCCCTAGAAGCCCCAAAAAAGATCATAGTGGTCTCCATTTATCAACACTAAGAAGGACACTAAAGTAAAACAACTCATGACCCATTGGATCCACTCCTCACAAAACCGAAAAGCAACCAAGATCTTATGCAGGAAGGACCATTTAACTCTGTCATAAGCTTTATCCATATCCAACTTTATGAACATCATCTTCTTGTGGGAGCTAGCCATGGAATGAATAGTTTCTGTAGCAATAACAACTCCATCTAGAATTTTTTGACCAGGTCAACAAATCCACTATGTTCCTTCAAGATTAGCCCCTTAAGCCACTTCTTCAACCTCTCAGCCATTAATTTCGAAATAATTTCATATTTCACATTGCAAAGGGAAATAGGTCGAAACTGAGTTAGCCTATTCGCCCCTTCACACTTGGGAATGAGAGAAATGAAAGTGGAATTAAAAGCTCTTAACATCTATTTTCTCTTCTTAGACTCCTAGACAACCGCCAAAAGATCCAACTTTATAATTTCCCAGAATTCTTGAAAAAAACTCTATCAAGAAACCATCAAACCAAGAGCTTTCCCTCTCTTAATCTGAAACACAATCTCCTCCACCTCATCAAGAGAAATCTCTCTCATTAGATACTCAATTCTAATTAAGTTCTGATTAAGTTCTGATTAATTTTTTATAATTTCCTAGAATTCTTGAAAAAAACTCTATCAAGAAACCATCAAACCAAGAGCTTTCCCTCTCTTAATCTGAAACACAATCCCCTCCAGCTCATCAAGAGAAATCTCTCTCATTAGATACTCAATTCTAATTTAATTCTAATTAATTTCTGATTATTTTTTTTGTGTGTGCATGTAGGTACATCTTGTAACTGCTTTTAACGATGGAGATCTAATTTATCTAGATCGCTTTTGAAACTACGAAGATCTAATTTATCTAGATCGCTTTTGAAACTACAAAGATCTAATTTATCTAGATCACTTTTGAAACTACTTTTAATACATCTTAGATTGGATCAAACTTATATAATACTTTAGATTTCAGAATATTGGGTTTTTTAATATATAGATTTAAGACACGCATACATGTTCTAATGTACATACATGACGCCTTTGGATCACATAATATGACCCCTTGGGACACCTTGTGATCCTATGGGGTCATACATGTACATGGTCCTAGAAAGGGTTGAATGCATGAGTTAGAGTGCATGCACATGTGTGATAGGCCTTTAGGACCACATTATGTCCTAAGGGGTCATATGTGATCCTAAGGGGTCACGCATGTGTTCTAACAGATGCATGACCCCTTAGGACCATATATGAGCCCTTTTAACATCCTATACTTAGTGTATACAATATACCCCAACTACTAAGATGTTAAAAGGGCTCATATGTGGTCCTAAGGGGTCACACATGTTCTCTAACACATGTGTGACCCTTAGGACAACATATGACCCCTTAGAACACAATGTGGTCCTAGTAAAGGCACGTCACACACATGCACATGTTCTAACTCATGGTATAATATGGACATGGCTTAAAATGGGATGCAGGCCTAATTCGGACATGTGGCAAGAAAGGGGGTCAAACTAAATTATAGGACACATGTGGCTTAAAAGGGGAATGAATTTGAAAACAGGAGATGGCTTAAGGGGATATGCGCATGTGTTCTAGAATGTACATGTGTGACCCCTTAGGACCACATATGACCCAGGCTTAAAACACAATGTGGTCCTAAAGGCCCATCACACACATGCATGCATTCTCACTCATGGTATAATATGAACATGGCTTAAAAGGGGATGCAAGCCTAATTGGGACATGTGGAAAGAAAGGGGATCAAACTAAATTGTACGACATGTGGCTTAAAAGGGGAATGAATTTGAAAGTACATGTGTGACCCCTTAGGACCACATATGACCCCTTAGGGTAACTATGTGATCCTATGGGGTTATACACATATACATGGTCCTATAAGGGGTTGAACGCATGAGTTAGTTCACGTGTGCATGTGTGACAACCCTTTAGGACAACATTGTGTTCTAAGGGACCATCAATTATACCCCAACTACTAGGATGTTAAAAGGGCTCATATGTGGTCCTAAGGGGTCACGCATGTGTTCTAACACATGCGTGACCCCTTAGGATCACATATATGACCCCTTAGAACACAATGTGGTCCTAAAGGCCCATCACACATGCAAGCATTCTAACTCATGTGTTCAACCCCTTAGAACCATGTACATGTATGACCCCATAGGATCGTGCATAGTGTCCTAAGGGGTCATGTATGTGGTCCTAAGGGGTCACACATGTACATTAGAATGTGCATGTGTGACCCCTTAGGACCACATACATGACCCCTTTGGACACTATTCTTGATCGTATGGGGTCATATATGGTCGTAAGGGGTTGAACACGTGTACGTGACCCTTTAGGGCCACATATTCAATGACCCCTTGGGATACTAGGATGTTAAAAGGGGCCATACGTGGTGGACTAAGGGGTCACACATGTGTTAAAACACATGAGTGACCCCTTACGACCAAATATGATCCCTTAGGACGTGATGTGATCCTATGTGGTCATAGGGGGGTATGTTGTATACACTAGATGTTAAAAGGGGCCATATGTGGTCATAAGGGGTCATGACCCATTAGGACATGATGTGATCCTATGGGATCATATGTGGTCCTAAGCGGTTGTGCATCTGTTAGAACACATGCATGACCCCTTATGACTACATATGACCCCTTACAATCCATTGTGCTCCTATATGGTCATATATTAGGTCATATGGGTCAAATGGTCATGTATGTCATCCTATAAGTTTTGGATTTTCAACATTTTCATTTTATTTTGAAAAAAGGTTTTAGTTTTACTTTTTCTACATTTTAGTTAAATTTCTATGTTTTGGTTTTTGCTTTGGTAAATTTTAACAATGTTTTAGTTTTGTTTTTGTTGTAATTTTTTGGTTTTGGTTTTCATTTTGATTTTGTATTAAATATTTTGGTTTTGATTTTTTGGGGGGTTTTGGTTTCGTTTCAAGGTTTTCAACATTTTTATTAAATTTATTCATCAACCATGAAAAAATAATTTTATAAAAAAAATAGTATTATTAAAACCTAGATTAACATTTTTAAAAAATCCCAATCTAATCAATTCATAAAAAAAAATCATTATCAATAATTAAAAAAATAAATTTCAAACTAAATTTAACTAATTTTGAAACTAATAAATAAATTTTTAAACTAAAAACATACTTTTCTAATGAAAAAATAATTAATATTAAACTAAAAATCAATTTTTTTAAACAAAAAATATAATTTTTAAACTAAAAATCTATTTTTTAAAACTAAAAATTTATTTTAAATATGAATTATTGAAAAAAAGGGGTGTTGAGCATACCTGGAAGACTTGCAAGAGGCTTGTTGGCACCTTCTAGGGAGGGCTCCACTCCTTCAATCAGGATCCCGTATGGCAAAAATAACCCCACTACGTGTTTAAAAAAAATTATATATTTGAAACGGGATATCGTGTTGAAATGAAACGGGATCCCATTTCATTTCAACACGGATCCATGTTTCATTTCAACATGGGATCTCATTTGGGGTTCTAGGCTCAGGATCCCGTTTGGTTTTCAGCGCGGGATCCCATGCGTAGGCGGGATCCCAATTCGTCTCCTATTGACTCTGGTTGATTTCCACTTTTACTAAGTCTAAAACTTCCATATTAAGTGGCCACAACTTCTTTCACTTACCCTAAGTAAAGATTCCAATAGAGTGAATGGCATGTGAATTGGAGTTCCCTAGGTCAAGTTATGAAAAGATTAGTGAACAATGGTAGATTAGGTTTTAGAGAAACATACCTATAAATAGTTAAATTTTCACCATTTTCTTGTCTTATTCACTTTTTCAATATCAAGTGTAGAGGGGTCCACATGAGTCAAGATGCCAAGTAGACAAGCACTTCAACCCACAAGGATGGAGGCCCTAAGGTGGGCTCTTGAGGAGGGTGGCCAAACACATGAGGTAGGACATCCAACTCTGATTTGTATTGAATTTTATTTTTTTTATTTTTTTTGCATGTAGTCCTAGTTTGACCTATGGCCCCCTGTAAAGCAGAAAATCGCAATCGAACCCTAGTTGCTCTCCCCTCTTCCAACTCCGAGGAGAGAGAAGGGAGATCGCTAGGGTTTATGGTTTTCACTTAGGGGAAACTTTACATTCAAAAGAGGGGTTGAAACCCACAAGATCCAATCCCACACAATGCAAGATTGGATGCTAAATGAGTTTCAAGGGTTAAGACAGCAAGGTTACCCTCTTTTGTAAAGAATGTGCATAGAATGATTAAGCTAGGAATGCATAGAAAGTGAGAAAGATTCGCTTATAAACTAAGATAGGGATATAGGATGAAGCTGCGGACCTGGAATTAGTAGTAAAATATCGATACGGCGTTGTCCTGCAAATTTGAGCAAAAGTTGACGGGACGATGGCACCCGGCGTGCACACGGTCCTCTGAAAAATCCGCGAAACGAAGGGGGATCTGTTCGTCTCTGCACAAGGATTCCAGATCTTCAATTTCAGCCGTGTACCTGCAACCTACACACAGAAAAGTGAAGACGATTGGGGGGTTAGGGATTAGGGGTTTGCCTTTAGGTCAAACCCCGGTTTTGGAATTAACCAAGAAATGAGAAATGTTGTAAATGTAAATGTCTATAATGTAAAACAAGTACTAATACCTTGTTGTAAGGATGTTTGTATCCTTATGTGTGAAGGTATAGATGTTGTTGTTTGTTGTATTGTTGTATGTTGTATGTAGCATGTAGTAAGTGATCTCCTCTTCAATGGTTGAATCCTTGTCTTGAATGCAACACTTAGCCTTGAATGGAGACTTAGAATGAATGCTTGAATGCTTGAATGCTTGAGTGTTTGAGTATCGTTTCCACGCTTTTTCCATCATATCGAATGAAAGAGAAAAATGTAGTTTATATACTTGCCAATTAGGGTTAAAAGACTGATTTTCCCGACCTTAGGCCGACCAGGAAAGTTTATTTTCCAAATTGCAAACAAAAAGACCCAAAGTCCCATAGGAGACCGGGCCCAAAATAGGGCCAGGGACCAGGGCACTGGGCGCCATGGTCCTGGGGGACCAGGGCACTGGGCGCTCTGGTCCCACCTCCCGGGACAGCAGGGTGCAAAGGAGGTTCAGGCCAGGGTGCTTGAAAAATGCAGTTTTTAGTGTCGTGGACAAGTTTCAGGGTCTCCATTCAGGTTGCGTGTTGCGTCGCCATCGTGAAGACTGAAATGCAGTTGAAATTGCAAGTGTCGCAATTTTAGGACGCTACATTTAGCCCCCACTTTAGCGGGAGTATGTATGCTCATACTTCCAGTAAAGTACAAGGAAACAACATTGAAAGACTTTCACCACGTCAAGGAGGCAAGACACACCAAGCCCCCAGTGGACTAGGGATCTTACGACTTCGATTGACAAAGTAAAAGGGAAGATCACGAGGGAGAACCATGACTGTCAGTAGTAAGGTTCCCTCACTATGAGTCATGCAAGAAAAATACCAAAAATTTTCAAGGCAAAGCTAAGTTCACCAAGAAATTTTCAAGTATCCTAAAGGGATAGACAGGGTGTATGCCCCCCTACGTTAAAGCAATCGCACATGCCTCAACGGGGGTGATTGTTTTAACGTAGTGATACACATAAGAAATGAGAAAGGAAAGGAGCACGTTATCACAAAGATTTAGCCCCCAAGTGTGAGATAAACCCAAGGATAATAGACACAAAACACAAAGCACGAGGTGACTTCGCTTTCCTCGGGGTCAGTATGTTGTATGATAGTTCATGTATATATCATATGTATGTATGCATAATTGTTCTTCATTCCCCAATCAAGGAAGGTCACCTTAGAAGAAGGGAACACATGTGTCTTTTGAGTCAACATGAGAGAGACCAAAAGAGATCTCAATGCTTTGCATCGTCCTCAAGTAGACAACACTAAGGACAACAAATAGAAGAATGAGAATAACATATAGAAGAAGTAACAAAAGAGAGGAGGAGAATCTGCTATGCTAATGTAACTAGTCTAGCACGTCATCTACCCCCCGATCTTGCTGATCAATGTTTCGGGAAGGCAGGGAACACGCTAGAGGAGGAACATCCAACATAGCAGATGGAGCTATCACAAGATCCAAACAAGGGTTATGTTCATGTTCCAAGCCACGTTGTTCTTGTCTAGGAGCTAGGATAAGTGCTTTAGAAAATTCGTTAGATAAATGGTTATCAATATCAACAAGTTCATATTCACTATCAGAAGCAAGAGGAGTAACATTTTCATCATGAATAACATTTTCATCTATAGCATCATCAAGATTTATAAAAATAGGATCTTTAACTCGCACAGGATCAAGATCATCATGCATCTTATGTTTAGGAGATTTAGGCTCAATTTCCGGCTGAGGAGAAAATGGAATAATGCTTGTTGAAGGTGTTTTTGGAGATTGCAAAGTTTGAGAAGCAGTTGCTTGAGCTCTAAGACGACGCTTTCGTCGGCGTTCACGTGCAGAATGATTTCGTCTAGTCTTAGTAGGAAGTGGAGAAGATTGAGGAGGAGGAATGTTCTCATCCTTATTACTTGGGTGTTTAGGTTGTGGTCTCTTAGGTTGGATAATAGGAGAAGAAGAAGGTCTCTTCTCTCTATAAAAGGAAGGAGGAGGAACTGCTCCATATAAAGGAGGAATTTTTGGTTTAGGAAGAAGACCAAGTCCATCATGACAAGGGGGTATAGGTCTACTTTTAGAAGGTTTATTCGGCATAGACATAGTCACATCCATAGGGATGGGTTGGGAATCTTCTTGAGGAAAGAAATTAGTTTTATCTTTCAAAGGAAGAACTTCCTTCTCAAGAATGATAGGAATATCAAGTTTGGGTGTTCTAGGTTCACTTAAAGATAGGATCATATCTGTTTTCCACTTTTGATAAGATTTGAAAAGATGATCACTTCGCGGAGGAAGAGATTGGAATTGTTTAGGCCAAAAGTAATCAATAGGAACGCTAGAAGTTCTTTCAGCTGGTTTAAAGAAACTATGATTGACAGTAACGACTTCACCATTATGGGGAAATTTCAAACACTTATGTATAGGAGAAGCAATAGCTTTCATGGAAGAGAGCCAAGGATAGCCAAGCTTCACACGAAATTGTTCGGATGAAGGGATAATAGAAAAGTTCACATCAAGAGATTTGTTACGGACCTCAATAGGTAATGTAATAGAACCAATTGCAGGAGAAGAAAATGCATCAAATAATTTCACAATCACATCTGTTTTGTCATAGATCACTTGATTCAATTGCAAAGTAAAAAGAAATTCTTCAGTAATAACATTAACCATGCACGAAGGATCAATAAGCACTCCACGGCAAGGTGTATTCTTGACTTTTGCAACTATGTATAAAGGACCATCAGGTGCCCTGATAGTTTCACTAGAATCAAATGTGATGGAAGGTTCTTTAGGGTTTTCTTGCTGCTCTACAAAGTTAATCACATTCGGAGTCATAGACACAAGACCATCATATGAGAGAGAGGAACCATTGGCCTCAATCGTATTAGAGGTATGAGAAGGTAATGGATCAGTAAAAATCTGAAGATTTTGGTTAGGAGGAGCTACAGATGTGTTGCCTTTATTATTCACTCCAGAAACAGAGATGGTATCATTATCAATCAAATCTTGAATTTTACCCTTTAAAGAAAAACATTTTTTAGTATCATGCCCAGGCTGACGATGAAAGTGACAAAAAGATTTGTTATCAAAATAAGGTGAAGTAATCTTTGCAGGATCAATTTGCCTTATAGGAGGAAGAGTAAGCACATTTTGTTCCAATAACTTATTCATAATACTATGCAATGATTCATTCAAAGGAGTATACTTTCTTTCTTTCTTGAAAAACTTAGAAATAGGAGGCACACCTGATGCTGCATTCACATTGTTATTGATGATGTTTTCATTGAATTTGATGGAATCTCTGTTCGGTTTAAACTTTCCAAATGGTTGTTGACTGCTATCACTCTTATCACTCGGAGCCATAGGATGTGATTGTTCCATTTGACTCACAGTCAGTTGATAATTGTGAAGAGTTGCACACAACTGTTGGAAAGAAGTAAACTCAGAAAACAGAAGTTTGTCTCGAATATCTTTTTGTAAATTAGAAATAAAGATTCTTTGAATATCATTGTCAGGCACTAGAAAAGAAATTTGAGCATACAAATGTTTATATCTACCAATGAAATCAGTCACTTTTTCTTTAACACCTTGTTTACAATGCATTAAATCAATCAAAGTAACTTTAGGACTTATATTGTTTTGAAATTGTTGAATGAAAGCATTTGCAATTTGTTCAAAAGAAGTAATAGAATAAGAAGGCAACGAGCAATACCATTGTAGGGCTTTATCTCTTAATGTTCTAGTAAACAATTTTGCAAGCAACCTTTGGTCATAAGCAAAATCGATACATATTGTTTGAAAAGTCTTAACATGTGTTAGAGGATCTCCTTTACCATTATAAAGTTCTAAATGCGGGATTTCAACATGTTTAGGGGGAATAGCTCGAACAATGTCAAGAGAAAGTGGGCTCGCAACATCAAATGTGGGCATACTAAACTTAGATTGATTCATAGAGGCAATTTGTTGTTGTAAAGAAGAGACAGTTTGTGCAAGATTGTTAATGGTCGCTTCAGTCGAAGAGTTCATATTAGATGTGTTAGATTGAGATGGAGGTGTTATGTTATTGAAAGAAGGTAGAGAGTAAGGTGGTGAGACCCTATGATAGTTAGTCATAGGAGATGATTGGACAGGAGGAACACTACAAGGAGGAATGGAATGGTTAAACGAATTGCCCCCTTGCGTCATGTTCATTTGTGAATATGTAATAGGAACACTCATTGAAGGAATGAATGAAGAAGTCAGATTGAATGAAGGAATAGGGTTAATTGAAGAGGGAGGATTGCCCCCATGACTGGTGATCATAGGAGGAATGTCTTGTATAGAAGTAGCCATTATGTTTGATGTAAAGGTAGGTATGCTAGCAATAGAAGTTGTCAAAGGAGCAGAATGGTTAACTTGAGTGGGAGGTTGCGTATAACCTAAAGTTTCAGCGCAACTCTTCATAGGCATCACATTCGAATCCACAATGTGTGCAATACCACGCAAAATATCAATTCCATTCTTATCACTTTGAAGCATGCGTTTTAGACCCTCAATTAAAGGAAGAGCTTGACTATCAGGGTATTCTTGAGACATCCATTGTCGAAAATCGTCAAATTGATTATCCAATTTCGAATGTTGTTCTACAGAAACCTCATGGAGAGCTTCTTCATCATTAGGAGGATTAGAGGAATTACCCATGTCCTCGTTAAAAAGGCTATTCAAATTAGGTTCCATCTCCTCGGTAATTAAACCTCGGAAAGACTTAATTCTACGGCTTCGTCTAACGGGAATAGTGTAAGTAGGGCTTATTGTTGTAAAACTCATGCACTAGAAAGAGAGAGAAGATTTTGAATTTAGAGGTAGCAATTTTCAGTAAAATCAGCCAATCTTCTAGATTTAAGCTGTTAAATGCAATCACAACAGTCTCCCGAAATTTTAGAAAAAAATGTCCGGGACCGTGGCGCTCGGAGTGCACACGGTCCTTGCAACTTTTTTCAAAATTTGCAGGGATGAAAGTTATGATGATTTTAAAGCTAATCTGAAAAAATTGAGTGATTTTACGATCTGTAGATAGGCCAAATTAAAGTTGCAATCTCAAAATTGAACCCTACCAAGATTGTCGAAAAATGCAAAATTTGAATTTTGAAAAAGAGAGGGAAACTGAAATTTTGAATTTTATGATTTTAGAAGGAATACCAAAAGCAATGCAAGTTTTGAAATTTAAAAATTGATTCAATTTCACGCAAAATTCAATTTTGAAAGCTGAAATCAAAGTTGTTGTAATTAAGCACTTAATTTCAAAAGTCACAAATTGCAAGAATTTGAATAAAGCACTGAAATTTCGAATGAATGCAAACACACTTTTCAGATTTAGGACAGTAAGAACACAATTTTGACACAAAATTTCAATTTCAACGATTTTTGAATGATTAGAAGCCTTAAACCAAGCAATCACAAGACCAACTTTGACTGTAATTTTGAAAGTGTTAGAATTGATAAAATCAGCCAAAATTCCGGATTTTAGCAGGAAAATACAGTAAGATCTTGCTCCCGAAATTTCGGAAAAAATGTCGGGGACGATGGCGCTCGGAGTGCACACGGTCCTCGCAACTTTTTTCCAAATTTTCAGGGATGAAAGATATTGTGATTTTATTGCAGAATCCAAAGTTACAGCTAATTTGGAAATGTTTTGATCAGTGAAATTGTCAGACAAAGGTTGAATCAAGAGGGTTTCAAAAATTAGGGTTTTGACACTTAACCACTTAATTTTCAAAATTGAAGCACAAATATGAATTGATAATTTGTAATAGAAGGGAAGATCTGAAACAAGCATTAACAATTAAACATTTCACAAGCTCAATTACTAAAAAGAAAATTTTAGGGTTTTATGCAATTAACCTCTAAAATTTGCAAAAGATCAAGCATGGAAATGTAATCAAGGAATCCAATTTTCAAATCTAACCATGAATAATCAGAAAGGATGTTCACGTCAGGTTCACCAAAATGTAAAGCGGAAAATCGCAATCGAACCCTAGTTGCTCTCCCCTCTTCCAACTCCGAGGAGAGAGAAGGGAGATCGCTAGGGTTGATGGTTTTCACTTAGGGGAGACTTTACATTCAAAAGAGGGGTTGAAACCCACAAGATCCAATCCCACACAATGCAAGATTGGATGCTAAATGAGTTTCAAGGGTTAAGACAGCAAGGCTACCCTCTTTTGTAAAGAATGTGCATAGAATGATTAAGCTAGGAATGCATAGAAAGTGAGAAAGATTTTCTTATAAACTGAGATAGGGATATAGGATGAAGCTGCGGACCTAGAATTAGTAGTAAAATGTCGATACGGTGCTGTCCTGCAAATTTGAGCAAAAGTTGACGGGACGATGGCGCCCGGCGTGCACACGGTCCTCCGAAAAATCCGCGAAACGAAGGGGGATCTGTTCGTCTCTGTACAAGGATTCCAGATCTTCAATTTCAGCCGCGTACCTGCAACCTACACACAGAAAAGCGAAGATGATTAGGGGGTTAGGGATTAGGGCTTTGCCTTTAGGTCAAACCCCGGTTTTGGAATTAACCAAGAAATGAGAAATGCTGTAAATGTAAATGTCTGTAATGTAAAACAAGTACTAATACCTTGTTGTAAGGATGTTTGTATCCTTATGTGCGAAGGTATAGATGTTGTTGTTTGTTGTATTGTTGTATGTTATATGTAGCATGTAGTAAGTGATCTCCTCTTCAATGGTTGAATCCTTGTCTTGAATGCAACACTTAGCCTTGAATGGAGACTTAGAATGAATGCTTGAATGCTTGAATGCTTGAGTGTTTGAGTATCGTTTCCACGATTTTTCCATCATATCGAATGAAAGAGAAAAATGTATTTTATATACTTGCCAATTAGGGTTAAAAGACTGATTTTCCCGACCTTAGGCCGACCAGGAAAGTTTACTTTCCAAATTGCAAACAAAAAGACCCGAAGTCCCATACGAGACCGGGCCCAAAATAGGGCCAGGGACCAGGGCGCTGGGCACCATGGTCCTGGGGGACCAGGGTGCCCTAAAGGACCAAGGCGCTGGGCGCTCTGGTCCCACCTCCCGGGACAGCAGGGTGCAAAGGAGGTTCAGGCCAGGGTGCTTGAAAAATGCAGTTTTTAGTGTCGTGGACAAGTTTCGGGGTCTCCATTCAGGTTGCGTGTTGCGTCACCATCGTGAAGACCGAAATGCAGTCGAAATTGTAAGTGTCACAATTTTAGGACGCTACACCCCCCTAGGTTGGGCACCATGGTCCCACCCAAGCACCATGGACCCATCTAGATGTCATGGTCTCACCTAGGCACCATGGACCCATATGGGTGTAATTGACACATATATGTTTGTTAAGTAATCATTTATAGAAAATATGTCAAATGAAGGTATGCTAGAAGTAGAATCAACATCAATTAGGTGAACATTAACAAGAATGAGATTTAAAAGAAAATACATAACATTCACATTGAAAGATGGTCAATAGGATTCTTTGGTGGGATTAGAAGGATTATATCCAAGTCTAAATGATGACTCACATGTTTAGTTATCCAAAGGAACTTCGATTCTATGTCAACCATTGCCTCTATATCCACTCTTAGCCAAGATATGGAAATTGGGACCATAAAGAGATGCCATTTTTAAAAGATGGCAAATGAAGGTATGCTAGAAGCCTAATCAACATCAATTAGGTGAGGATTAAAAAGAAAGAGATTTAAAAGAAAATACATAACATTCACATTGAAAGATGGTCAATGGGATTCTTTGGTGGGATTAGAAGGATTATATCCAAGTCCAAATGATGATTTGCATGTGTAGTTATCCAAAAGAACTTCGATTCTATGTCAACCATTTCCTCTATATCCACTCTTAGCCAATATATGGAAACTAAGACCAAAAATAGATGCCACTTTTGAAAGAGATGGTGGAGCCTCATACATCTCAATGCCATAAGAAGAATAACTAGAAGAACTAGAAAATTTAGTTGAAGTAGAAGCAACAATTTGGAAGATGTTGAATTTTTTGTAGAGAAGGAATAGAAAACTTTAAAGGAGATTGAGATGCGAATTTAGTTTGAAAATAAATTTGTAAGTTCTTATCAGTTGCTTCCAAAGTATACATCTCATTTTCTTAAATGAATTTAAGATTTTAATAGTGTTGAAGGGATCACTTGCATAGAATGAATCTGAGGTCTCCCTAGAATACGGTTATATGTGAGGGTATTGAGGATGACATGGATAGGTGTAGGTAAAATAGGACCTATCTTAGCATGCAAGGTTATTGTACCTAGTCATTGTCTACAAATACTATCAAAGACACATATAGAATGAGAATTAGGTTGAATGAGAGAAGAATTGACATTGATATTTTGCTCCAAGTCAATGCTACACACATTAAGGCCAGATCCATTATCTACTAGAGTTAATCTTATAGAAATGTATAATATCCCCCTATGGATATTGATTCAAGTTGCTCTAAATTTGTTGCACAAGAACTTCGTGAAAAATCCGCAAGAATTTAATCTTCAAAACATCCAATATTATGTAGACAAATTTCAATTTTAGAACTATAATTGTAGTTTAGAACAAACTTTGAAAATCATATGAACATTGCCATTAAATCTTCAATAGAAAAGACAATAGAAATTTATCCAATCTCAACCACAAAATTTATAGTCATATTGGAATTATAGGCAATATGAACTTGAAGCACAAAGTGAGACACCTAAGTGATATCTCCAACTGACAATGGGATTTCATCCACTGCCTCCAAGCTTGAGGGTTTGTATCCTCAAACCTACTGAAAAGCCCAAGCTTCCCAAAATTTTCCAAGAGAGAACAATAACCAAGCATACCAAAATGATCCTATCAATGTACTTAAATACCACATCCTTGTGACTCTTCACATATCCTCTGCCTGTCTCTTGGAATTCCTCTTTAAAAATAAAGTGACTTTATTTTATAATTTGATGTTGACATAAAGTCACTTAAATCTTCTTTAATAAATAATTAAATTAAAAGTTGTCTTTAAAGTTATTATGTTTTGATAACTTAAAAATTAATTATTTAATTGATTTCCCAAACAAATCTGAAAAATGTTTCAACATTCTTGTGATGTATCTACATGATACAATTGAACTCAACATCCCTGTCCAATTCTACTAACCATTGAACAATCCACAAAGAGAAAACCAAACTGCGTATGTTTCTTGGATCCCATGGCCAAGTTTTAAATCTATTGTCCTCGTTATCTAGAGAAGTCAACTCATTCTTAATTTCTCCTCTGTAACCCAGCATAACAACCATCTAAAAGAAATAAACTAATAATCCCGCAAGCTGCGAATCCTCCCTCCAAAGAAGTGGACATCTCATACCATGACAAAATTTGATTCTCTGTATACCACTCCGTCAATCTCTTCCCATTTGTCATCCTAAACATATACAACTCATTAATTTTCGAGTTGAATGAGAAATTATATATACTCCTCACAATACAATCAAGCTAATAAGTACTCCCTTTTTTGTGTAGAGATTAATGCGCACATCTACTTGACGTATACCTATCATGCTTATGCTGCTCTACTCTATCAAAACTAAAGTCTAGAAGCCTATTATCATATGAGAACCAGTTTGCAAGACTACTGTAACAAAAGGCATCAGCACTATTAAAATTGATAATCTTTTTTTTAACAACCTTAAGAATTCATTTTTTGACATCTACTAGTAACAACTTGTCCATCCTCACTTCCCAAATATGAAAATGACTATATTGAGCACTCACCCTCATGCTATCAACTACCAACTTCACTAAAAAAACTATTGAAGGGAAATAATTCATAATTACAGTTTCATTCATAGCAATTATTTCTTGAAACAAGTGGCGATTCCTACCAAGATTACTTACATAGAGCATATCAATCTCCTTATGTTCATCAAAACCAATCAGCATACTATTGTTTCAACTTACATAGTCTTCATTATCTTTGTCTTGTTTGAGAATCTTCTCATGCTCGACTTCTTCTAACATTGCAAGATCATTAATCATTTTTGTCCCATGACATAAACCACTATGAAATCTGCCCCTAGAATCTGTTATAACAACTAATTCGATGTGGCATATTGGAGCATCATAGAAGAATTGGTCACCAAAATTCATGAATTTTTCTTCATACTGGTCCTTTTGTTCTTCAATAACATAAAGTGTCTTATTTGAATAGAGAATGGTGCAAACATTATGCTTACTTTCATTCTCACAAAGGGTATTGATTCCTTCAACAATTTGTATGATCTCCTTGGTCTTAGAATTAAATCCATCTTCCTTGTGAATGGCTGCAATAGAAGTCTGATTTCCAGCCTTATATAATGAGTAATGAGCCATGCTCGGCTGTAGACAAATCTCGTCCACCTCTCTTTCCTTGTCTTCTCAAACTTGATAGCAAGATCCATGTCCATTAGCAGTTGCAAGTAATCTGATTTCATCTTTTCAAAAGCTTCTTTGATTGTGCCCAACTAAGTGCCAGTGACTCCACTTGTGACTCCCTTGCGTCTCTCCTCAATTTGAGTTTTCCAAGTAAGATTTTTGTATTTGTGATATTCATCTTCCCTTGTTAATACTTGCATAACTCTCTCCTCTATGAACAATAATTTGTCCTTCAAATCTTGCAATGCTAAAGGGTTTTGTTCAATTTCATCTAAGGTACATGAGCTATCACCCATTAAATTTTCTAATTGGTTATCAATAGTAAAAACATTATCAAACTCAATTGCCTCACTAGATGATAACATGCACTCTTCATAAAGCTCTACTGGGACAACTTTGTGATCGTGAGTGGATTTATCAAAGATATTTTTATCTTCACCTACTATATCAATAATGGCTTGCAAATCACCAATAAAGAGTTTTGAATACCCCTCACCTATAGATATTGGCTCTTCCTCCATAATATCAGCCTTAGTTGGATGGAAATAATTATCCCTTTTACTTTCATCATACACAGTAATAGGTGTATTCAAATCTGTAATTTATTTTGCTCCTTGTGAGTCATGATTCCATTCTCATCTGCATCTTTGTCCTCATCAGGTCACTTGGTTGTGATAGGTCGTTCTCCTTATTAACTCCACAATTATGATATGATGTCCAGGCCTCCTGACATGTGAAACAAATCTGCTCTCTTCTCATTTAGTTCTTACTCTTTTTTGGAGATCCTAAAATCTAAAAACCCAATGAACTTAGCTCCTCTTTAGACAATACTTCCTTGAATTTCTCAATTTTTCTATTCAACCAAACTTCTAAAGAGATCGTAGGTTGCAGTTGAAACATGCAACTCTCTTCTCCATATGCCTAACAAATCAAACCACAACTTCTTACAAACTTCATCATTCTCATCTAGGATTATGGATAAGATGTCGAACATATCTGACTTAACCTTCTCTCGATGACGTTTCCTGGTTACAACAATGAAACAATGAAATATTTGAATAATCAACTTATAAGATTCGAGATCCAACATTAGGTTGAATGACCTCGTCCTTGCTATAATTTGTAAAATTTTAGCCCTTACCAAAAGTAGGGGCTTTGACATTATATAACCCATGTAGACTCTCCACAATCAGTTGTAGAACCTCTTTCATTGTATCATCATCATAAGGTACTCAAAGTGTTATAACCCTCATGATCCTAGATAAGAAAGAAGTAACCACCAACTTAATTTCATCATCCAAATGCCTTAACCACCTATGTTATTTCAAGGTAGTAATTATAGGAGACGGAGCTAATTGCAATGCATTCCAAGGTAACTGCTCAACAAGGATCAAACAGTTTTCCACCCTTTTAAGCATGTTCATGACATCATCCTTAGATTGAAATTGATCACTGAGCTGAGTACTTGCTTCATAGAGTGATCTTGCCAAATGTTTAATATCTTCAGTTATCATGGTTCGAACTGAAAAACAAAACTCTGAATCTTCTTCCAATAGGCTAACAAAACTTTATCCCAGATGAGTACTACAATAAATAACACACTAATGTCCAACTCTGTTTGCTACTAAATACTGCACCAATCTGTCTTACTTCAATTCACAGACATTTTAACAAATTGTTGGCATAACGGTGAATATGAAAGTTTTCTGCAACTATTTTGAATGTTGTTGTGATTTCGGCATCTGTAATAGGCTCTCCGTATTTGCTACAATTTTCCCCCCATTCAATCTTGAGAGATTTTGTCAAACAGTTGTCCTACAAAAACCCTTTCTTCTGATTTCTTCCTTCTAATGTTCTTTGGTTTTGTTGATACATGGTACATTTCGAGTGTTTGGAGACCTTACATCTTAACATGGAGTACAATCAATAATTAATCATTGTTTCAATTTAAAATGCACCAACTGGATATCTATGAACAATTTCTATTGCAACTATTCCAAAATTTTCACAAATAGTCAAGAAAACGTGAGTTCTGGACTTGATTTTTGGAAGATAATAACATGAAGTATAATGACCAAATCAAAGAACCTGGAGATACCCCTGTGACTTGTTCAAATTACAGTGGTGACACTAGTGCAGTTACCAACAGCGAACAGATTTGTCTATGATCTCAGCATTGAATGGATCCAGTTCGCTAGACTCAACCCAAAACGTCTTCACTGGTTAGTCAAACAATAATGATTAGAACCACGCCCAACAATAAATATTCGTGCCCAGCTACCTAAATTGCCAGTTATAGATTTTGCTTTCAGGTTGGTAACACTTGTAGAGGAATCGCTATTCTCAGGCTAATATCAAATTATAAAGCCTACACATTCACTCCAGAGTTCGTGTGATCATCTCAAACTCCCCTACCTATAATAATCTCCCTACCTGGATGAATATAGTCGTCTCAAACTCCAGAGCCGTTAACAGTTTCACCAAAAGGAGGCAAACTCTTTGTAAAACAATTTTCACACATTCAGAGGAAAAACAACTCAGTTAATTCTTGTTTGCGCCACTAAGCACTCCATGTAACCATAACCTTCTTTTCATGTCCTGTAGATGTCCCATCTAGGTGCCCGGCAGCTCAATGGTCATGTCCAGGAATTTAAGTTGTTTGCCTATTCAGATTCCCACTAAATCCTGTACAAGAAGCTTAAAGAGATAACGCCTTTCATGAAGAGACGCTGTAGCCTATGTCCGATTCCTTCTATTCTCGTACTAGTTGAAGCGACCAAAAGACAACCAGCGATTCTGACAGCTTCCACAAATTCGCCAAAATGTGATAGACCTGGTTATCCAAACAACTCTTCTCCTAAATAATCAATTCACTCAAACACAAATGACAACGCACAACACCTGGTATATCTTAGTCGACGTTGTACCTTAACCCAAACGCTGACTGTGATCTTTGCTAGTGTTTGTGGCCCACAACCTGCCACAAACCACATGTCCCATGCCTCATTGATAATGCAACGTACGGTGCTTAAACTGGGCAATATTCATCCCATGAATTTCTGTCGCACTTCTCAAAACTGCAATCTCTGTGCATTCGCCGAAGGGTCACGCTACTGCAAAATCACCGAGTGCTTCAGTTTTTTCTTATTCATCACAGGCTAGCATGAAAACCAACTCTGGTACCACTATAATATTTCTTATGGATATTAATTTAGATTACTCTAAATTTATTTCACAAGAATTTCATGAACAATCTGCAAGAATTTAATCTCCAAAACATCCAATATTATGTAGACAAATTTCTATTTTAAAACTTTAATTGTAGTTTAGAACAAACTCTAAAAATCATATGAATGTTGCCATTAAATCTTCAGTAGAAGAAACAACAGAAATATTCAATCTTAGCCACGTAATTTACAATCAGATTGGAATTACGGACAATATGAATTTGAAGCACAAAGTGAGACACCTAAGTGATATATCCAACTGACAATGAGATTTCATCCACAGCCTCCAAGCTCGAGGGTTTACGTCCTCAAACCTGCTGAAAAGCCCAAGCTTCCCAGAATTTTCCAAGAGAGAACAATAACAAAGCATAAACCAAGTATACCAAAATGAGCCTCTTCGTGTACTTAAATAGCACATCCTTGTGACTCTTCTTCTCTTATCCTTTGCCTATCTCGTATAATTCTTCTTTAATAATAAAGTGACTTTATTTTATAATTTGATGTTGACATAAAGTCACTTAAATATGCTTTAATAAATAATTAAATTAAGTTGTCTTTAAAGTTATTATGTTTTGACAATTTAAAACTTAATTATTTAATTGATTTGGACTAATATCCAAAAAAGAGACATTACACAATACCATTGATAAGAAGAATAATCATGAGAAGATCATATTGATTTTGAATATCTACATGAAGCAACTCATGTTGAGAGAAGACAATATCAACTTTAGTTGCACGCATACATTCCAATAGAGAAGTCACATCATGTTGCCAAAGAATACCCAGTCATTTACTTTCCATGCCATGTTAGAAACAAAGAAATAGGTCCATCACGGTGCCAAAGAACAACCAGTCAATCATTTCCATGGCATCTTCATCACTGATTCTCCATTAAATATCATATCTTTTGTTGTTGTACTATCTTCAATATCGATTTATGATTTATGAGCTCTTGCCTGTCGTGGACTTCCTATGTCAGAAGCTTCATAGATAATATCACTTCCATCATTTAGTTTAACTGTGACCAACCATCACTCCAAAACATTAAGAACCCTCATCATTTTTCCATATTTTTATGAAAATGATATTGGCTGCATGTTGCTTGTAAAATTCAAATCAATGCTACTCGAATCATCTATACCATGTTCCATGCCTCCATAAATGAGAGAAGACCATCAGAATAGAACTAAAAGTACTAACATTTGACATTTTGCTTCCTCTAATAGAATTGTCTTCACTAACATTGCTATCAATAGAGAGATTATGCTTATACCAATATTAAAATTTTGCCCCCACCATATTGGTGTTCAACCTACAAATTCTATTTATTTATAATGCGGAGCTTTTGCAAATGTTGACACTTCTCAACCAATGCACCAAGAACTGTTGAAATGAAGCTACGGGTTGAACTTAATTTTCAAAGTTTTCTTGCACAATGGTTTGATAGTATGTGACCTCCAACATAGTTAAGCAATATAAATCAATGATATTTAATGGCTTGCATGAAGCCTTATCAAAATTTTAAGCAACTCTATTGATCGTCAATATATTGTTGCAGACTGCTACAAGTTTCCACACTTCACTGCAAATCTAAACATGGAGAGAAAATGCCATCTCAAGGCTTTGAAAAAATTTTCCAATAGAACTCACATAATTGCATCCAACACCCACAAAACTTTGCTGCAAATAAGAAAACAAAAGGCAATCTATTTAAAAATCTAAATACAACTTCCACTGCTCTATTGATCTTGTTTTTAACTCTTTTGCTAATTTCAGTAAGTGATTGGTATCCACATATGGATAATGTTGAAGTAGCTTAAGATTCATTATAAAACCACCAGCCAACAAGCGACTTCTTATGAAAAATGGCATATCACAACACTTCAACATTATGATAAGATGTCGCTTGTTGGCTGGTGGTTATACAATGAATCTTTAAGCTACAAGTCTTCATCATGTCTCTTAAGGAGTGTGGTCGAATTTGCAATTGTAGAATGTATGTCCACGACACTGTTATCCAATTGTTGACAAAAGTGATCTCGAAAGTCATTTAGCAAGTCAACAAAGAAAAAATATGTGTCAACTTCTATATTCACTACATTGGACTCATCCAGATCTATTTTGAATACATAGAACAATGGAGCTACAACTTCATTCATCTCTTGTGTTGAAAATGTTAGCTAGTTTGGATACCTGATTATCGAATTTTAATGTTGTCAAATGACAATTAAAATTCATGTGTATTATCTCAATTAAATTTTTTATTGTGTTGGACCCAAATGTAATGTGGGAAGCAATTAATTATGTTATTGGGTTGGACCCAAATGTAACATGGAAAGGCAATTCAATGACTATTGGGCTGGACCCAAATATCTAATGTGGGAAATGTATAATGACAATACAACATTATTTAATTGTCATGCAAGCCAACTTGAGGATGATTGGCACAAAAAGGGTGATATATAAACCACTTCAAAATGAAGTCATTTACAAACAATCATTTATCAAATTCTATCTGCTCTCCTAGCAACAATTCCCTCTCATGTGAACTTGTATAAGGCGATTGTGCAAAAACTCTTCAAGGTTGAATGTGGCAAAGTTGTCAAAGTTCTTCATAAGGCTCTTGAGCAAATCTGATCTGGAGATCTGCTCCTCCTCCTTATCATCTGCTATTAATAAAGGGTTGCATTCATCACTGATATCTTGAACAACAATCTGAGATAAGTCATTGCCTTGTAAACTGTCTATATTTGAGATAATACATATCACATTTAAAGGCTAGGTTTTTCACCTCTAAGAGGGAGGCTTTCCTAGGCTATTGGTGTCTTGTGTCTTGTGTTTTATTGTTGTTATTGTTTATTCACAAGCTGATTATAATCTAATTGGTTAAATTAACATTTGATTGCTTAAAATTAACACCTTGCACATATCTAATTCTCAGGTTAAGTTTTGCAAAAATGAGCAATATATCTTTCAATAATTCCTGATTTGAAATTGCCGAATTAGAATCTCTAAAAAAATGCACATCTGGATGTGTACGTTTCACATCATGTTTTGTATCCTAGAAGAACTGATTACAGATATTGCTTTGGATGTGTACATTTCACATCATTCTTTGTATCCTGGAAGAACTGATTACAGATACTGCTTTTCCCAAGACTCAGTGGATGTTCTTCATGGGTGATTTAAAGTCTTCTAAGAATTCCACTTCCATCCTTCTTGTTACTTTTCAAGGATTAACAAGAAGCTCCTCCATGGCATGATTTTCTCAAATTTAAGCGCTGAAGATCAAACCCTAAGACCATCAAATACTTTGCATGCATGCTTCATAATACAAATAGCTCGAAATGTGATATAAAAACTAGACAAACAAATAAGAAAAGTCAATAAATTTTGCCTTTTTGAAAAAGATAGCTCCTCGCTAGCCCTCAAGCTTATTTTGGCTTGATTATAATTTGTTGATGATTTAAATAATATAACATTAATACAAAATTTATCTAGGGCTGATAAATCATATAACCCAAATACCAAAAACTTTTCCATATAAGTGAACTGAAACTGGAGGCCATAAACACTGCAAAGATTTAACATTAATCACACTGAAGCCTGTAATTTAGTCTCTCACCAATCTGGAAGAATTAAATCTTACAACCCCATATGGGAGTTGGGCCTTTGGCTATCCGACCAAAAAATAAATTCATTTTTAATCAAGAACCTCTCAGATTGCCACAAATCTAGAAGTTGTTGCATTTGGGCTCAAAATATCATCTGGGTTGCTCTAGAATCTTGATATCTGAAACATTTTCCTAGATCATTTTTGACCATTTGATAGTCATAAATACATTGAAACTTAAAAGAAACTAGACAACCATACTACTATATGTCTTGAAAAACTTTCTATCAAACGGTTTTGGAAGAAAATCAGCAGGTTGCAAGATTTCAATCTTCAATGTCGAGGTCTTGGATAAATGCAACAGGGATCAAACCTAGACTCTATCATCGGAAAGTGAATAGGCACTAAAACTTGCCAAATTAAAGATACCAACAAATCATTCCAAAACCTTGACATTTACACCTCTTAATTATGAGAGACTGGTTCTTGTGTATCATTATTCATGAATGATGACTCAATGATTTTGATTTATATCATAATTTGGCTTGAAATGAAAAAATTGATGAGATCAAGGGGCTCTATAATGAATGGTTCGTAAGACACAACACTTCTGAACACCTTGCAAACTAAGGTCGGGTCCCATGGAGGGGGGCTTGCTTAAAAATAGAGCTAAGGCTGATGAGAATTTTTAGAAAAATTTTAAATATGGTGGTCCCATGAATGTTGTTGTGCAAACCAGCTTAAAATTTGAACTACTAAATTCAAGGAAGTTTGAGCACAAAAAAGATAAAATTAATTAAATAAATGTCATTTTCCCTCTTCATTTGATTTTGGTGAGAAATGGAATGTGCAAATTATTGACAAGTGGCAAACAAAGTTCCTAAGCTGGTGGGGCAATTTCTAGCACCACCCTTTTTTTATCTGCTTCCTAAAAAGTAGGGGCTCCTTTTTTGGGGGGAAAGATTCTAAATAATCCTGTAGAGGAAAAAAAATTGCTCATGGGACCATTTTTTCCTTCAAAATAGAGCCTAAGCCCCTCCCATGGGACCCCAGCTTAAGTGGGCTTAATCTTGGAGAAAATGGAGTAGTACTGGAATGAGCAACCTTTCAAGAAGGCCCAATATTTCACCTCTGTGAGTATCACCTAGATGCAATGAGTGCTAAGCGTACCATTCATTCTCATGAGAGATGGCTTATTGTGAGGCACTACTCATGAAACATAAGTCAATGAGTTTGACTCATAAATTACACAATTGAATCATAATTAGCAATATCATAATTTGACTCTCTATGAAAAATATCTCCTACTTATCAACTTATTAGCTTCAGTGACTCTATATAATAAATGATTCAAAAGGCACAACACTTGTGAAGGTTTTGCAAATGGAGTGGCAAGCTAAATGGGTTTAACCTTAGAGGAAACTGTTGGCATATGTGCAGAGTTTGATGACATGATGATATTGTATATTCTCATTGATGTCAATATGTTGAAGTATGAACCGGTATATTGAAGTAAGCAAACTAGCAAGAGAACCGGTATGATGATGTGAACCGGTATATGTGAAAAAGTGAACCGGTATGTTGGTTCAAGTGAAGCGGTATGTTGAAGTGTGAACCGGTATGATGGTATGAACCGGTATATTTAAAGTTTTGTATCGGGGTTTGATTTGATATGACTACCGGCTGGTAGTCTCAGCTTCAGGATTTATGGTTGATGCATTTCAAGTCTGTTTGATTCAACTGACGATATTCTATGATCAGTTAGCATGAAAATGAAGATCAGATCATGTTGCCACGTTAGCCTTGTGCGCGTGAAGGATTTCCTTGAGGATCTTGCATGAAGAAGATTGATCCTATCTACCTCGAGAATGTGCAAAGTCTCAATAAACGGTGGAGAGCGCATGATGGGTTATTTGCTTCCAGAAGCGGCAAAGAACGAACGATGGAGAACGTCTTGAGATTTGTTCAAGATTGTTTTATTCTATGCAATGTGTTTGAATGATCAGGATTGAACCGACTATATTGATAACCTAAATGTTTAGGGTTTAGGGTTTATGCTACCGACCTATCCGTTTCCTATAAGGTCAATGATGATTTACATTGTGAAGTTGTTGGCAAATGTTATGTGTGTATCTAAGTGAAGAGATACTTGATTCTTTCCAGACTGGTGCAATGAGTTGAGATCTGCAGAGTGTGATTGCAGATGTGAAGGAACTAAAGTGGATATGTCTTGGCATTGAGTGTTGTTATTAGATCAGTGTATTACCTGTTGACTTCAAACCATTTCAGCGGTTGAAAAATCCCTTTAACGGGTGGCTTTAACAAGCTTTTTATAAATCCTTTAACAGGGTGACTCAAAATCATTGAGTTCTCAAAATCCTCTTCCAAGGTAACCTTTAACCGGGTGATCCCTAGCAGGATCGGTTCCTAGCAGAACCTATTGTAAAGTCCTTAACCGGACTAGACTCCTAACATAGTGGACTTCAGAAGAGTTCAAGAACAACTTGTGGGTATTCATCCCCACCGTGGTTTTTCCCATTTTGGTTTCCATGTGAAAAATCAGTGTGTTATGTGTGATGTTTTTTCATGTGATGTCTTAGTGTTTTCTGTTAAGTGGTAAACCATGTTGATCCAGTAGTCATTATATTTCTGATGATGTATTACTTGTCTAAGCATATGGGTGAAGTGGAAATGAGATATTAGGTTGTGTGAAGATCTAAGTGTTACCAGTTTATGTGTTTCACAGTCTTATTGTGTTTTACCGGTAGTGCCTTGATTTAGATAGGTGATGTTGTTTACCAATTAGTGCAGTCTTTGCAGTCAAAGTGGTTTAAGGAAGTTTTTGTCTATACTGATTCAACCCCCCCCCCCCACCCCTCAGTATTTGTTGAGTATATATGGGTAAGTGCACAAAGATGGTGGTCAAAAAGGGGGTATAAGTGGACACTTTTTTTCTGAAATCGGGTGAACCTGAACTTGGAGGCAAAATTTGAAAGTCATCCACTCAAGATATGAAGATAATCAAAGAACAAATATTGTAGTACTCTGAATCTGGTTTCCAAACTACTGAAATTTTTCAAAATTGGATAAGATTAAGGGGGTCAAATCCTTCGCGCACGAAAAATTGACCCTGATTTCATCTAAAAAACATAACATAGTGTCTCACGTGTGCATCAAAAAAGTCATAGTTAGATTTAGTATTTTGACAAATCCTTTGGCAGAAAGATATTTAAGAGTGAGCACTAGAAGATGTGTAGTTTTTGTAATTTTTTGTTGAGTATGTTTTTTTTAATGATTTTTCCAATCGAGCACATCCTTAAAATTAGGTACATGTTCGTGCGTGAAGCATAAGTTGCACTAAACAAATCGAAAATACAATTTTTTTAAAAAAAAATTGTAAATAATCAAGTGCACTACAATAATATATAAATTTTTTTAAATTTGGATAAGTATATCAAAAGTTATTCAAAAAATGGTGCACCTATGTCTGTGAGAACTATGGAGACACTGGTAAAATAAATTCAATAATAATATGGTATTGTTGTTCAAATTGAAAAAGAATTATATGGTTAGAAAGCTCAGAAGATGGGTAAAAATATGGTGGAAATTTTAGAAATACCCACTTGTTGAAGTGTAAACCTAATGATGACAAAGTCGATAAACCAAGTTGATAAAATGAAACACGTCAAAAATGGGAGAAATGGAGGGAAATCAAACTTCCAAACCATAGCTTTGTCATCCAGGCCTATTTCCAAGCCTAAACAGTCAAAAGCGCGTATGGGGTACTTATGGTTTAAAAAGTGCGTATGGGTTACTTATAGTGTAAGCGGCACTTACGCGCTTGTTTCCCTATAAACAGTGCGTACATGCTAACTTTACTATAAACGGCATGTACGCGCTATTGTATAATATGATATTCTATATATAACATGTGTATATACATATAATATATGTAATATATAATATGTGTATAATATGATATTGTATATATAATATGTTTATATACATATAATATATGTATATATATAATATGTGTAATATGATATTGTATATATAATATGTTTATATACATATAATATGTATATATATAATATATTAAACATATATATACACATGTAAGTGTATTGTCTCCCCCTCTCAAATGCATACAAGGTGCCTCTCTCTCTCTCTCTCTCTCTCTCTCTCTCTCTCTCCATACCCCATCCCTCTTTCTCTTCTTCTCTCCCTCCCTCCCTCCATACCCCACTACAACTGTGTCTGCACTTCTATAGAAGTAAGTGAATTTATTTCTTGTCTGCAACTTCCTCTTTGATTTTTATCATGTATGCTCTCTTAAGAAAATTGACTGATGGATTTGTGTGTGTATATTGAATAGGAGGAATAGGGTTTGAAATTGAACCACGGGTGTATTACTGTGACAAACAAGGAAACCTGTAGCAATATTCTTCTCAAATGTGTTTTTAATGAGCAGAGTAGATGTGGAAAATAATGTCAACAAAGCAACATGATGAGTCAAAGTACCTACAATATGTTTTTCAGAAGGAAACAACAGGTAGGAAGAGAAAGAGGGAGAGTAACACAAATGATGTCATGTAGAATGATAGTGGTGAGTATGCGAGAGTTCCCATGTTGTTACACAATGCCTGTCACCTAAAGAAATTAAAGTTTGTTGTATGCATGGCAGTGGTAGTATATGATGATCATCACTTGTTAAATAGCTTGGAACGATACATTCCCATGAAAGAAATCAAGTATGTAATTCTTATAGTCACAATCAAGATCGGTCTTATAACCTTGCAAATTGAATAGCATCATATGTTTTAGAACTTAGGCAGTACTCTTAGGGTTAGGTCAAGCTCTTACACTTGTTTTTAGCGAAGCCTTGTTGTTTGTTCGCTTGGAGTCTCAATGATTGATGGATTTGTGTGTGTATATTGAATAAGAGGAATAGGGTTTGAAATTGAACCATGGGTGTATTACCGTGACAAACAAGGAAACCTGTAGCAATATTCTTCTCGAATGTGTTTTTAATGAGCAGATCAGATGTGGGAAATAGTGTCAACAAAGCAACATGATGAGTCAGAGTACCTGCAATATGTTTTTCAGAAGGAAACAATAGGTAGGAAGAGAAAGAGGGAGAGTAACACAGATGATGTCCTGTAGAATGATAGTGGTGGGTATGCAAGAGTTCCCATGTTGTTACACAACACCTGTCACCTAAAGAAATAAAAGTTTGTTGTATGCACGACAGTGGTAGTATATGAAGATCATCACTTGTCAAACAGCTTGGAATGATACATATAATCCAGTTTTAGAGCTTTATTTATTACAGGCTTCTATTTTGTACTTTGAATTGTTCAAACTATATAGGTTGCCAATATAGGAAATAAGGGACTATGGTGCACGGGCACTTAGCAATTTTTGTTGAGTTTGTTTCCAGGATTGTGGAATCATGTTTTTATTTTTGTAATAAGTCCAAGAGGCCATTGAGTGTGTGCTCAAATGATTGTAAGGGCCCTAAGAGTCTTTGTTTGGCCATTGTTGGCATATGAACTCTTAAGGGTGCCAGGTAGAGCACTTAATAGGATAAGTTTTTTTTGGTTAATGTAGGTTAGCTAATGTTGTTTTGAGTTTGTTAAGGTCATATGAGTCATTTGAAAGTAAACAATTTTGGGTTTGAGAAAATTTGCTCACCTATGCAACAAATTGCAAAATTTGCAAAAGTTGCAAAAGTTGCAAAAGGTGCAAAAGTTGCAAAAGTTGCAAAAGGTGCAAAACTTGTAAAAGTTGCTCACAACAACTTTGCAACATTTTCAGACACCAATGGTTAGTTGGTTGACACAATTAATAAAGGATATTTCCTGCACATATTATTAATGCAATTTTTTCTTTCCTTTAATTCTCAAAATATGAAAAACTAACTGTCATCTTTTTTGGGAAAACAAACATTCAATCCAACAATCGTCAGGTCACAAAGAAACTATCGGACTAATGGCTTAATGTTTCCAAACTGATAAGAAGTTTATAACTACCACCCATTGACACTAAGGTCATAACACAACCAAGGCCCAAATTACACATAAACTGCATTGACCATGAATACGTTGCATTCAATGTAAGAGGCACAATGCCTGTTTTGTTCAAGCAAACAAGAAGTAAACCAAAATCAAAGAACAAATGCTAAAAATAGAAGAGAGGGATGGAGATGCCCTTGCATCAGACTCCCTAGGAAGAAAGAAAATCATGAGCTACTACTCATGAAGTATTCCATAAAATGACCCAACTTAAGCATGTCAAACTCAATCAGCTAAGAGGCATCCTCAAGAGAATGATCTTTCCATTTGACCAAGTAGAAAAAGTATTCATGCTGGCAGGTTTTCTTTAACAGTTGTTTATCCAAAATACAATCTATACTTTACGAAGGGAAAGAATTTATTTGTAGTTCCTGAGGGACTAATTTGTTTGCATCTATCATACCTTCATTCACACTCCCTTTATAGGGATATAAATCTACTATATTGAAGATGGGAGAGATGCCCAAATCTGAAGACAAAGCTATCTCATAATCATTGGTAAAAATAATTCCTAGTATTCAACAAGGACCAACCTTCTTCATGTGAAGTTTATTGTACATCCCAGTAGGAAACCTCTCCTTTTGAACATGATCCAAGACAAGGTCTCCAACCTGAAAAATGAATTTCTCTCTATTTCTTGTCAATATGTTATTTATACCACTAATTTCTTATTTCAATGTTCATATTCATTGCTTCCTGTAGATCATGGATGGCTATAGAAAAATCTTCACCATTTGTAGTGTGTTTCTCCATCCCACCATGATCTCTAAGTTCAAACATATCCTATAGGTGCATTATATATAAAATATATAATGAACCAAACCTTGTACTTTTGTTTGGAGAATCACTATAAGTGAACTATGTTTGTTCTAATACTAGATCCTAACTACCAGGTGTTTTCCCATCAAGACGCCTTAGCATATTACCAAGACTCTTGTTTACAACCCCAGTTTGACAATCCATTTGTGGATTCTAAGTAGAACTGAAACACAAATTAGTTTCCAACCTCTTCCAATGTGTCCTCCAAAAATGTCCCACAAACTTTGAATTGTGATCGAATACTATACTTGTTCTATCCAAAAACAAATGGTATGCACAACTTGTTATCCTTGAACAACAAGCCCTCCTATGGCATATAATCTATCTATGGTCCTCTATCTCTACTGATAGGACTAATGTAATCTTTGAATGCTTCCTTCAAATTGGCATCATCTTCCCACAACTCCTTCAATCTTTCAAAACCAACTATATTCGTTTGTATTTCTTGCAACAATAAATTCTTCCTTCTTAATGCATCATCAACCCTATTTATTTTCCCAATTTTATGGTTCAATACAAAGTTAAATTTTTTAAGATATTCTATCCATTTAGCATGCCTTTGATTTAACTTATGCTGAATATTTATGAATTGTAAAGCATGATTATCAGTATACACCACAAATCATATAGGAAACAAGTAATGTCTCCATTTCTTCAATGATTGTACCAAGGCATAAAAGTCAATATCACAAGATGAATACTTTGTCTTAGCCTCATTCAACTTTTCCCTAAGTAAGCCACTGGTTTCCATTCTTTACTGAGAACAACCCCAATAGCTAAACCACTAGAATCACACTCAACTTGAAACACTTTATCAAAATCAGGTAAAACAAGGATAGGCTTCTCAATAACCTTTTTTTTAAGAAATATAAAACTTTCTTTAGCACTTTTATTCCATCCAAATGGTCTTTTACTTCTCCTAATAGTTTCAATAATTGGAGCAACAACATGACTAAAATTCCTTATAAATTTATGATAAAAAATAGCAAGAACATGAAAAATCCTTACCTCCATTGCACTTCTTGGTGTAGGAAAATCAAGAATGGCCTAGACCTTTTCTTCACCAATTTTTAAGCCATCTTTGGATACCTTAAATCCCAAGTAGATTAGTTCAGTCTCCAAAAAACATACAATTCTTGATGTTGATCTGCAATTTCTCCTCATGCAATCTCCTTATTACCATCCTCAAATGCTCCGGTCTATGTTCCTCCTTTAATCTACTAAAAACCAAAATATGATCATCCAAATATACGATCACAAACTTCCCAAGGAAAAATTTCAATACCTTATTCAACAGTCTCATAAAAGTAGTAGGTGTATTAGAGAGTCCAAATGACATGACCAACCACTCGTAAAGACCATCATTAGTCTTAAATGTTGTCTTCCACTCATCTCCAGATCTGATCCTAATATAATGGTAACCACTTTTAAAATCCATTTTGGAAATTTACATAGAGCCACTCAAACAATCCATTGTATCCTCAATTTGAGGAATAAGAATTCTATATCTAATTTTTATCTTACTAATAGCCCTAAAATTTGTGCGCATTCACCACTCAGCTTCCTTTTTTGGTACTAAAATGGTAGGAACAACACAAGGGCTAAGACTTTCCCTTATCAAACCTTTCTGAAGTAGCTCTTCAACTTTCCTTCTAATCTCCTCATTCTCCTTAGGTGTTAACTTATATTGAGCCTTATTTGGAAGGATAGCCTCGGGAATCAGATCCATGTGATGACTTATGCTTCTAATAGGTGGCAATGCATCCAGCAACTCTATTGCAACAATGTCTTTGTACTTCTCCAAAATGGACCTTGTATTTCTTGAGGTAATTCTTCCAATCTTGTTGAAGTAAGGACAAGCTTGGGCTTAAGTACCAAAGCACGAGTAAACTCTTTTTCCTTCATGGCCTAAATGAATTCATTTCCACTCACCAACATAACTTTCCTACTACTACAACCACTACTGTCTCCTTCTTTCTCTTGGAGAGGCATTAAGATATGTTTAACTCCATCCTTCTCTATGGTATAAGTGTTCTCACTTCTTTCATGCACCGCTTTCCTATCAAATTACGATGATCTTCTGAGAAATACATGGCACACATCAATGGCCATTATATCACATAATACACTATATTTATAACCACCAATCTGAAAATGAACACAAGCCTACTGACTTATCGGCAATTGATGCCCTTTCTACAACCATGACACCTTTTACTAGCTATGCCCATATTGGTTGCTCTTGAAGCATTTCCCATTGAACTCTCTTCCTTTACCTTATGAACCTCATCTTCCATATGATCTTCCTTTATTTTGATATCGTCCTCTATCATTACTAGCTACTCTACTACAATGGTGGGTGTTACCAACAATAATATTTAAGTCGCGTCGCCTTAACTAGCAAGGAAAGGAAAGGGCGAAAAAGGCAAGTAACAAAAAACCAATTTTGGGATTACTCGTCATTAAGAGACAAGTCCTTCAAAATAATGGCATGAGCCTACATCAAGATTTCATGCAAGTGGATTCAAATTTTGAAATCATTAGCATACGCACCCATCCCCGCCAACTTGTTTGTCGCACAGTTGCCTTCCTGTCTCACATGGCAAAACCTGATGTCTCCTCATGAAGTAAGGAGAGAATTAGACTTGGCAATGAGATGGTTGGATTTCCAATCCAATTTTGTTGCCCCTTTGAGCATCATGATGGTGTTTCTAGAGTCACCTTCAACAATGATGTGTTTAAGTCCCTTATTCCTAGCTGTGATCAACCAATGGTAAATAGTTGTCACTTCAGCCATGCTTGAAGTTTGAATTCTATAATCTTCCACATAGTCAAGGATGAGGCTACCACATGAGTCTCAAATCACTCCACCCCCTCCCACTTGACCGGGTTGCCCCTAGATGACCCATCAAAATTCAGCTTCAACCAAACAATAGCGGGAAGGTCCATGATCTAATCCAAAAGTTAATGTACTAAACATACATAATTAAATTCTAATAAAATATTTATTTAATTAAAATTAAAATTAAAACTCCAAATCCCCTTAAAAACCTTTAATCAAAATTAATTATTTTTAATAAATAAAACTCAAAATATTACATCTAATTGCCGAGCATGATTAATACTAATGTAGTTTTTGAATAATGCCTTTTCATTGTCCACTTCATAAATCAATGTGCCAAACACTATTCGAGAAAAATTCGAAGTTAGTACATCACGTAAAAACCATGAGTTAGTTCGGTCACAAAAAGACCCTACTAAATATATCATTTTTCAGTATGGAGAATGTCTTATGAATGAAGGAAAAGTTTTAAATCTCATTAAAAATATATCATTTTTAACATTATCTGACAACTGGCTCATCTGGTATTTTACAATTTCATGTACTCTCTCATCTTTTGTACTAATATAAAGAGCATAAATAAAGTTTTTAGGCTTAGAAGGTTAAATGGGCTCTCGAAAGGGAAATGCCTAAACTAGCTCAGCTTAATCAAAACCCATTACATTTTAAAGCTTCACTTAGCTTACGAGTATGTTCAGTAAACAGGGTTTACAATGTAGTTGAATATTTTCTCTCTGTCTCGATATAATTTTCTGTTGTTTTACCCTTTCCTTGCTTGTTTAAAATATAAATGAGTTATATTTGTAACAGTTTCTCTCTTTTTATTTCCCTAAAAATTAGAGGTCTGCGCTCAAGACTAGACCATTATCTCAAAGTGAGTCTTGTCTTGAATATTTCTCTTAGCTTGAATATTTCTTCAAATCTCTAATATTTATAGACAGTGCAAAAGTCTTGGTTTAATTTGAATATATACTACTTTGCAGATATGAGGACCGAGAGAAAATCAACTCGATCGAACTGGCTATTTGTCCAATTTCACTTCAATTCTCAATGCACAAAAACCCAATCATATGAATTTTGTTATATTTTTGTAAATAACACATCATTATAAAATGCAATGAAGAAAGTTGAATTATACTACTTTAATAGACATAAAAAAAAATCTACCCATTTTTTAAATGATTAAACAACTCTTACATATTTTTAAATATAATATTATATCTTTCATGTCTTAATATCTAATATTCAATAATATCTATTAACAAAAGAATGTCATAACCAATTAAAAGTATCATTAAATACATTCAAAATATGTAATTGATGAAAGAAAAGAATAGTGAATAACTCACACAAAATTTGGTTTAGATTGACCATACTAACACCTCAAGTTTTCTTGCATTCACTTTACCAAAACCCATATCTAAAATGTCATTGACGTAAAATTTATAAACACAAAACAAAGTTTGCTTAGGAAAGAAAGCAACGTATTCAAAATCGGTTCAGATGGTAAATGAAATATAGCTTTAAAAATTTAGGAATGAACTTAAATAGGGTAAAAGGGATGGCCTCATCCACAATATTAAACTATTTACTATTTACATTTTGCTTGCCTTTTTTTTTCATAATTTAGCTATTTCATTACATTTAGAAGTCGTCTGAACATAATAATGTGGAAATAAAAATCTTTAAATATTGATTAAATATTAAAAAAATTAAAATATTATTATATTTTTAATAATTTATAGTATTATATTAATTATATTTATAATCTTATATATATATATGAAGGGGTAAAAACTTTATTAAGAATTAGAAAAGAGTACTACAATCACAACTAGGGGACCCAGCCCCAAAAACTTAAGAATCAAAACTATAAATCCAAGAACAAAACCAACTATCTTCCAGATTCCTATCCTCCTCAAGGAGTTGATCCAAATCCTGACGTAACTCAAGGACATCTGCATCCAATCCTCAATCTTCCAGCCATCATCATGCTCGGAAGCCAATTTGGCCAAACAGTCAGCTACTTGATTCCACTCCCTCAGAATATGAACAAATGAAACCTCCTCCATTTAGCAACTAACCTGAAGAACTCGCTGAACAACCAAGGCTAACTGCCAATTAATATCAGACCTTATCTTAATCAACAAGTTAATCAAGATCTAAGAATTAGCCTCACAAATAACCCTTCGCCATCCCAAGGCACAAGCCCTCTCTACATCATAAAGAATTGCCAAACCCTCCATGAGATTAACAATCTTCTCCCCCTCATGAACTGAGAAAATATATATCATCAAACCCTCTACATCCCTAGCAGCCCCACCAATCCTAGCAGGTCTAGGGTTGCCTCTAGAAGAACCATCAGTGTTGATTCTCAAAACACCAGCTGGAGGAGGTAGTCACCGACCCATCCTCTGCACTCTCCTGTACCCAATCTTGTATCTCTTGAAACCTCCATAAAATGACTAAATCCCTTGTAGACCAAGTCTTTCCATCAACTGTGCATCCCCTTTCCCCAAGGGGAAAACCACTTCACTCTTAGGTGCAACCATCTCTTGTATCATACCTAACATGCACATCCACTCTTGCTGACCTATCAAATTCACACCATAAAATATCCTAGGATTTCGCTCCAACCAAATTTGCCATAGAAGAAAAGTAGGTCCAACATACCAGACATCCTACAAAAAGGAGGTCATCAAGGGGGGCCTTCCCATACTATCCCAGAACTCCACCAAAGAGGAAGCATGAACACAAGGTTGTCTCCAAACTTCCCACCACCAATGCCAAAGTTGCATAACAAAGGAGCACCTGATGGACAAGTGCAAGGAATCTTCCTCGTCTTTCCTACATAGAACACAAATAGAAGGCCCTTGAAAACCATGTTTACGTATATTATCCCAAGTCAAGCAACTATTCCAAGCCAAAGTCTAGACAGAAATTAGATTTTGACCACAAGATCTTATTCCACACCCTCTTCCACCAATTAACCTCTGCCCTAGCTAGCTTTTGAGCCAATAACCCCTGATAACCAGAAGCAACAAAGTAGATCCTCTTAGAATTATGGGTCCATGCCTGAATGTCTTCTTCCGGGAGAGAACTACAATGCCTACTACACAAAATCTTGTGAAGCTCAACACTCTCCTCTTGCATTCCCATATCTAGCCACTTAGCGAGATCCTTCCAACAAGCCCTCACCAAATAGTCATAAAAGGAGAAGGACTTGAATTCACTCACCCTATCCCAACCAGCTACAAGAAATCTTTAGCGCAAAGGAATCAAGTGAGGAAACTGTGAGGTAAGAGGAGGGAAACCATCCCAAGAATCTGACCAAAAAAGGGCTTCAGTACCCCACCTACAGATCCAAATAAACCATCCTTGATGAGGTTTTCACGCTTCTACAAAGTATTCCAAATCACCAAACCTTTCCCCACAAGAGGGTATCTAGGAATATCATAATGAGGAGCTCCAGGAAAATATTTATGAGCAATTATTCTAGCCCACAAATGATCTTGCTCCACACACCATCTCCAGAAAAGCTTAGCAAACACAACTTCTCTGAACAATGTTGATTGACTGAGCCCCAACCCTCCATATTGCTTTGGACTGCACACATCTTCCCACATTACCAAGATCCACTTGGAGGACCCCAATCATCCTCCCCATAAAAACTCTCTCTCCAAAGAATCCAACTCCTTAAGGAACCCCACCAGAGCCACCTAAAGCATACACCTATAAGTAGGGAGATTCTTCGCAATCGGCTTTAGAAGATGAACCCGCCCAGCAAAAGATAGCCATCTATGTGTCCAATGAGTGAATTTCATCCAGAACTTGTCAATAATACCCTGCCAAGAACCCTTGGGAAGACGACCAACAGATATTCAAATACCCAAATAAGTAAAAGGAATGGTCCCAACCTGAAACCTCAATATATTAGCAATTCTTCTCTAGATGGGTACTAGAGTATTGAAGAAAAAAATGGAGGATTTATCCTCATTAATCAATTGTCTTGAAGCCACAAGATATATGTCCACCAACTACCTTAAAGAAGTAGCCTCCCTAGCAGTAGCCATGCCCATCAAGGCAGTATCATCAACAAACTACAAATGAGACTGCAAAAGCAAATCTCCACCCCAGCACCTGAATGATGCCTAACTCAACATTTCTTTTCAACAAATGTCCAAGCCCCTCAACAAGAAGTAGAAATAAGTATGGGCAGAGAGGATCCCCTTAGCGTATACTCCTAGAAGCCCCAAAAAAGATCATAGTGGTCTCCATTTATCAACACTGAGAAGGACACTAAAGTAAAACAACTCATGACCCATTGGATCCACTCCTCACAAAACCAAAAAGCAACCAAGATCTTACGCAGGAAGGACCATTTAACTCTGTCATAAGCTTTATCCATATCCAACTTTATGAACATCATCTTCTTGTGGGAGCTAGCCATGGAATGAATAGTCTCTGTAGCAATAACAACTCCATCCAGAATTTTTCGACCCTCAACAAATCCACTATGTTCCTTTGAGATTAACCCCTTAAGCCACTTCTTCAACCTCTCAGCCATTAATTTTGAAATAATTTCATATGTCACATTGCAAAGGGAAATAGGTTGAAACCAAGTTAGCCTATTCGCCCTTTCACACTTGGGAATGAGAGCAATGAAAGTAGAATTAAAAGCTCTTAACATCTATTTTCTCTTCTCAAACTCCTGGACAACCACCAAAAGATCCAACTTTATAATTTCCCAGAATTCTTGAAAAAAACTCTATCAAGAAACCATCAAACCAGGAGCTTTCCCTCTCTTAATCTGAAACACAATCCCCTCCAGCTCATCAAGAGAAATCTCTCTCATTAGATACTCAATTCTTATTAAGTTCTGATTAAGTTCTGATTAATTTTTTATAATTTCCCAAAATTCTTGAAAAAAACTCTATCAAGAAACCATCAAACCAAGAGCTTTCCCTCTCTTAATCTGAAACACAATCCCCTCTAGCTCATCAAGAGAAATCTCTCTCATTAGATACTCAATTCTAATTTAATTCTAATTAAGTTTTGATTTTTTTTTTTTTGTGTGCATGTAGGTACATCTTGTAACTGCTTTTAATGGTGGAGATCTAATTTATCTAGATCGCTTTTGAAACTACGGAGATCTAATTTATCTAGATTGCTTTTGAAACTATGAAGATCTAATTTATCTAGATCGCTTTTGAAACTGCTTTTAATACATCTTAGATTGGATCAAACTTATATAATACTTTAGATTTCAGAATATTGGGTTCTTTAATATATAGATTTAAGACACGCATACATGTTCTAATGTACATGCATGATGCCTTAGGATCACATAATATGACCCCTTGGGACACCTTGTGATCCTATGGGGTCATAAATGTACATGGTCCTAGAAGGGGTTGAATGCATGAGTTAGAGTGCATGCACATGTGTGACAGGCCTTTAGGACCACATTGTGTCCTAAGGGGTCATATGTGATCCTAAGGGGTCACGCATGTGTTCTAACACATGCATGACCCCTTAGGACCATATATGAGCCCTTTTAACATCCTATACTTAGTGTATACAATATACCCTAACTACTAAGATGTTAAAAGGGCTCATATGTGGTCCTAAGGGGTCACACATGTGTTCTAACACATGTGTGACCCCTTAGGACAACATATGACCCCTTAGAACACAATGTGGTCCTAGTAAAGGCACGTCACACACATGCACATGTTCTAACTCTTGGTATAATATGGACATGGCTTAAAATGGGATGCAGGCCTAATTCGGACATGTGGCAAGAAAGGGGGTCAAACTAAATTATAGGACACATGTGGCTTAAAAGGGGAATGAATTTGAAAATAGGAGATGGCTTAAGGGGATATGTGCATGTGTTCTAGAATGTACATGTGTGACCCCTTAGGACCACATATGATCCAGGCTTAGAACACAATGTGGTCCTAAAGGCCCATCACACACATGCATGTATTCTCACTCATGGTATAATATGGACATGGCTTAAAAGGGGATGCAAGCCTAATTGGGACATGTGGAAAGAAAGGGGATCAAACTAAATTGTAGGACATGTGGCTTAAAAGGGGAATGAATTTGAAAGTACATGTGTGACCCCTTAGGACCACATATGACCCCTTAGGGTAACTATGTGATCCTATGGGGTTATACACATATACATGGTCCTATAAGGGGTTGAACGCATGAGTTAGTTCACGTGTGCATGTGTGACAACCCTTTAGGACAACATTGTGTTCTAAGGGACCATCAATTATTCCCCAACTACTAGGATGGTAAAAGGGCTCATATGTGGTCCTAAGGGGTCACGCATGTGTTCTAACAAATGCGTGACCCCTTAGGATCACATATATGACCCCTTAGAACACAATGTGGTCCTAAAGGCCCATCATAGATGCACGCATTCTAACTCATGTGTTCAACCCCTTAGAACCATGTACATGTATGACCCCATAGGATCGTGCATAGTGTCCTAAGGGGTCATGTATGTGGTCCTAAGGGGTCACACATGTACTTTATAATGTGCATGTGAAATCCCTTAGGACCACATACATGACCCCTTTGGACACTATTCTTGATCGTATGGGGTCATATATGGTCGTAAGGGGTTGAACACGTGTTACAACACATATGTACATGACGCTTTAGGGCCACATATTCAATGAGCCCTTGGGATACTAGGATGTTAAAAGGGCCATATGTGGTGGACTAAGGGGTCACGCATGTGTTAAAACACGAGTGACCCCTTATGACCAAATATGATCCCTTAGGATATGATGTGATCCTATGTGGTCATAGGGGGTATGTTGTATACACTAGATGTTAAAAGGGGCCATATGTGGTCATAAGGGGTCACGTGCATACATGTTAAAAAGCACATGCATGACCCCTTAGGACCAAATATGACCCATTAGGACATGATGTAATCCTATGGGATCATATGTGGTCCTAAGCGGTCGTGCATTTGTTAGAACACATGTGTGACCCCTTATGACTACATATGACCCCTTACAATCCATTGTGCTCCTACATGGTCATATATTAGTTCATATGGGTCAAATGGTCATGTATGTCATCCTATAAGTTTTGGTTTTTCAACATTTTCATTTTATTTTGAAAAAAGGTTTTAGTTTTACTTTTTCTACATTTTAGTTAAATTTCTATGTTTTGGTTTTTGCTTTGGTAAATTTTAACAATGTTTTAGTTTCGTTTTTGTTGTAATTTTTTGGTTTTGGTTTTCATTTTGATTTTGTATTAAATATTTTGGTTTTGATTTTTTGGGGGGTTTTGGTTTCGTTTCAAGGTTTTCAACATTTTTATTAAATTTATTCATCAACCATGAAAAAATAATTTTATTAAAAAAATAGTATTATTAAAACCTAGATTAACATTTTTAAAAAATCCCAATCTAATCAATTCATAAAAACAAATCATTATCAATAATTTAAAAAATAAATTTCAAACTAAATTTAACTAATTTTGAAACTAATAAACAAATTTTTAAACTAAAAACATTCTTTTCTAATGAAAAAATAATTAATATTAAACTAAAAATCTATTTTTTTAACAAAAAAATTTAATTTTTAAACTAAAAATTTAATTTAAATATGAATTATTGAAAAAAAGGGGTGTTGAGCGTACCTGGAAGACTTGCAAGAGGCTTGCTGGCACCTTCTAGGGAGGGCTCCACTCCTTCAATCGGGATCCCATATGGCAAAAATAACCCCACTACGTGTTTAAAAAAAATTATATATTTGAAATGGGATATCGTGTTGAAATGAAACGGGATCCCATTTCATTTCAACATGGATCCATGTTTCATTTCAACATGGGATCTCGTTTGGGGTTCTAGGCTCAGGATCCCGTTTGGTTTTCAGCTTGGGATCCCATGCGTAGGCGAGATCCCAATTCGTCTCCTATTGACTCTGGTTGATTTCCACTTTTTACTAAGTCTAAAACTTCCATATTAAGTGGCCACAACTTCTTTCACTTACCCTAAATAAAGATTCCAATACAGTAAATGGCATGTGAATTAGAGTTCCCTAGGTCAAGTTATGAAAAGATTAGTGAACAATGGTAGATTAGGGTTTTAGAGAAACATACCTATAAATAGTTAAATGTCCACCATTTTCTTGTCTTATTCACTTTTTCAATATCAAGTGTAGAGGGGTCCACATGAGTCAAGATGCCAAGTAGACAAGCACTTCAACCCACAAGGATGGAGGCCCTAAGGCGGGCTCTTAAGGAGGGTGGCCAAACACATGAGGTACGACATCCAACTCTGATTTGTATTGAATTTTATTTTATTTATTTTTTTTGCATGTAGTCCTAGTTTGACCTATGGCCCCCCTAGGTTGGGCACCATGGTCCCACCTAGGCACCATGGACCCATCTAGATGTCATGGTCTCACCTAGGCACCATGGACCCATATGGGTGTAATTGACACATATATGTTTGTTAAGTAATCATTTATAGAAAATATGTCAAATGAAGGTATGCTAGAAGTAGAATCAACATCAATTAGGTGAACATTAACAAGAATGAGATTTAAAAGAAAATACATGACATTCACATTGAAAGATGGTCAATAGGATTCTTTGGTGGGATTAGAAGGATTATATCCAAGTCCAAATGATGACTCACATGTTTAGTTATCCAAAGGAACTTCGATTCTATGTCAACCATTGCCTCTATATCCACTCTTAGCCAAGATATGGAAATTGGGACCATAAAGAGATGCCATTTTTAAAAGATGGCAAATGAAGGTATGCTAGAAGCATAATCAACATCAATTAGGTGAGGATTAAAAAGAATGAGATTTAAAAGAAAATACATAACGTTCACATTGAAAGATGGTCAATGGGATTCTTTGGTAGGATTAGAAGGATTATATCCAAGTCCAAATGATGGTTTGCATGTGTAGTTATCCAAAAGAACTTCGATTCTATGTCAACCATTTCCTCTTTATCCACTCTTAGCCAATATATGGAAACCGAGACCATAAATAGATGCCACTTTTGAAAGAGATGGTGGAGCCTCATACATCTCAATGCCATAAGAAGAATAACTAGAAGAACTAGAAAATTTAGTTGAAGTAGAAGCAACAATTTGGAAGATGTTGAATTTTTTGTAGAGAAGGAATAGAAAACTTTAAAGGAGATTGAGATGCAAATTTAGTTTGAAAATAACTTTGTAAGTTCTTATCAGTTGCTTCCAAAGTATACATCTCATTTTCTTAAATGAATTTAAGATTTTAATAGAGTTGAAGGGATCACTTGCATAGAATGAATCTGAGGTCTCCCTAGAATACGGTTATATGTGAGGGTATTGAGGATGACATAGATAGGTGTAGGTAAAATAGGACCTATCTTAGCATGCAAGGTTATTGTACCTAGTCATTGTCTACAAATACTATCAAAGACACATATAGAATGAGAATTAGGTTGAATGAGAGAAGAATTGACATTGATATTTTGCTACAAGTCAATGCTACACACATTAAGGCCAGATCCATTATCTACTAGAGTTAATCTTATAGAGATGTATAATATCGCCCTATCGATATTGATTCAAGTTGCTCTAAATTTGTTGCACAAGAACTTCATGAAAAATCTGCAAGAATTTAATCTTCAAAACATCCAATGTTATGTAGACAAATTTCAATTTTAAAACTATAATTGTAGTTTAGAACAAGCTTTGAAAATCATATGAACATTGCCATTAAATCTTCAATAGAAAAAACAATAGAAATTTATCCAATCTCAACCACAAAATTTATAGTCATATTGGAATTATAGGCAATATGAACTTGAAGCACAAAATGAGACACCTATGTGATATCTCCAACTGACAATGGGATTTCATCCACTGCCTCCAAGCTTGAGGGTTTGCATCCTCAAACTTGCTGAAAAGCCCAAGCTTCCCAAAATTTTCCAAGAGAGAACAATAACCAAGCATATCAAAATGATCCTATCCATGTACTTAAATACCACATCCTTGTGACTCTTCACATATCCTCTGCCTGTCTCTTGGAATTCCTCTTTAAAAATAAAGTGACTTTATTTTATAATTTGATGTTGACATAAAGTCACTTAAATCTTCTTTAATAAATAATTAAATTAAAAGTTGTCTTTAAAGTTATTATGTTTTGATAACTTAAAAATTAATTATTTAATTGATTTCCTATCTCCTTAGAAATTGCTTGTCCTCAAGTAATACCAAGATCCCAAACAAATCTGAAAAATGTTTCAACATTCCTACGATGTATCTACATGATACAATTGAACTCAACATCCTTGCCCAATTCTACTAACTGTTGAACAATCCACAAAGAGAAAACCAAACTGCATATGTTTCTTGGATCCCATGGCCAAGTTTTAAATCTATTTTCCTCATTATCTAGAGAAGTCAACTCATTCTTAATTTCTCCTCTGTAACCCAGCATAACAACCATCTGAAAGAAATAAACTAATAATCCCACAAGCTGCAAATCCTCCCTCCAAAGAAGTGGACATCTCATACCATGACGGAATTTGATTCTCGGTATACCACTCTGTCAATCTCTTCCCATTTGGCATCCTAAACATATACAACTCATTAATTTTCGAGTTGAATGAGAAATTATATATACTCCTCACAATACAATCAAGCTAATAAGTACTCCCTTTTTTTTGTAGAGATTAATGCTCACATCTACTTGACATATACCTATCATGCTTACGTTGCTCTACTCTATCAAAACTAAAGTCTAGAAGCTTATTATCATATGAGAACCAGTTTGCAAGCCTACTGTAACAAAAGGCATCAGCACTATTAAAATTGATAATCTTTTTTTTAACAACCTCAAGAATTCATTTTTTGACATCTACTAGTAACAACTTGTCCATCCTCACTTCCCAAATATGAAAATGACTATATTGAGCACTCACCCTCATGCTATCAACTCCCAACTTCACTAAAAAAACTATTGAAGGGAAATAATTCATAATTATAGCTTCATTCATAGCAATTATTTCGTGAAGCAAGTGGCGCTTCCTACCAAGATTACCTACATAGAGCATATCAATCTCCTTATGTTCATCAAAACCAATCAGCATACTATTGTTTGCACTTACATAGACTTCATTATCTTTGTCTTGTTTGAGAATCTTCTCATGCCCGACTTCTTCTAACATTGGAAGATCATTAATCATTTCTGTCCCATGACATAAACCACTATGAAATCTGCCCCTAGAATCTGTTATAACAGCTAATTCGATGTGGCATATTGGAGCATCATAGAAGAATTGGTCACCAAAATTCATGAATTTTTCTTCATACTGGTCCTTTTGTTCTTCAATAACATAAAGTGCCTTATTTGAATAGAGAATGGTGCAAACATTATGCTTACTTTCATTCTCACAAAGGGTATTGATTCCTTCAACAATTTGTATGATCTCCTTGGTCTTAGAATTAAATCCATCTTCCTTGTGAATGGCTGCAATAGAAGTCTGATATCCAACCTTATATAATGAGTAATGAGCCATGCTCAACTGTAGACAAAGCTCGTCCACCTCTCTTTCCTTGTCTTCTCAAACTTGATAGCAAGATCCATGTCCATTAGCAGTTGCAAGTAATCCAATTTCATCTTTTCAAAAGCTTCTTTGATTGTGCCCAACTGAGTGCCAGTGACTCCACTTGCAACTCCCTTGTGTCTCTCCTCAATTTGAGTTTTCCAAGTAAGATTTTTGTATTTGTGAGATGCATCTTCCCTTGTTAATACTTGCATAACTCTCTCCTCTATGAACAATAATTTGTCCTTCAAATCTTGCAATGCTAAAGGGTTTTGTTCAATTTCATCTAAGGTACATGAGCTATCACCCATTAAATTTTCTAATTGGTTATCAATAGTAAAAACATTATCAAACTCAATTGCCTCACTAGATGATAACATGCACTCTTCATAAAGCTCTACTAGGACAACATTGTGATCGTGAGTGGATTTATCAAAGATATTTTTATCTTCGCCTACTTTATCAATAATGGCTTGCAAATCACCAATGAAGAGTTTTGAATACCCCTCACCTATAGATATTGGCTCTTCCTCCACAATATCAGCCTTAGTTGGATGGAAATAATTATCCCTTTTACTTTCATCATGCACAATAATAGGTGTATTCAAATCTATAAATTTTTTTTGCTCCTTGTGAGTCATGATTCCATTCTCATCTGCATCTTTGTCCTCATTAGGTCACTTGGTTGTGATAGGTCGTTCTCCTTATTAACTCCACAATTATGATATGATGTCCAGGCCTCCTGACATGTGAAACAAATCTGCTATATTCTCATTTAGTTCTCACTCTTTTTTGGAGATCCTAAAATCTAAAAACCCAATGAACTTAGCTCCTCTTTAGACAATACTTCCTTGAATTTCTCAATTTTCTATTCAACCAAACTTCTAAAGAGATCGTAGGTTGCAGTTGAAACATGCAACTCTCTTCTCCATATGCCTAACAAATCAAACCACAACTTCTTACAAACTTCATCATTCTCATCTAGGATTATGGATAAGATGTCGAACATATCTAACTTAACCTTGTCTCGATGACGTTTCCTGGTTACAACAATGAAACAATGAAACATTTGAAGAATCAACTTATAAGATTGAAGATCCAACATTAGGTTGAATGACCTCGTCCTTGCTATAATTTCTAAAATTTTAGCCCTTACCAAAAGTAGGGGCTTTGACATTATATAAACCATGTAGACTCTCCACAGTCAGTTGTAGAACCTCTTTCATTGTATCATCATCATAAGGTACTCAAAGTGTTATAACCCTCATGATCCTAGATAAGAAAGAAGTAACCACCAACTTAATTTCATCATCCAAATGCCTTAACCACCTATGTTATTTCAAGGTAGTCATTATAGGAGACGGAGCTAATTGCAATGCATCCCAAGGTAACTGCTCAACAAGGATCAAACAGTTTTCCACCCTTTTAAGCATGTTCATGACATCATCCTTAGATTGAAATTGATCACTGAGCTAAGTACTTGCTTCATAGAGTGATCTTGCCAAATGTTTAATATCTTCAGTTATCATGGTTCGAACTGAAAATCAAAACTCTGAATCTTCTTCCAATAGGCTAACAAAACTTTATCCCAGATGAGTACTACAATAAATAACACACTAATGCCCAACTCTGTTTGCTACTAAATACTGCACCAATCTGTCTTACTTCAATTCACAGACATTTTAACAAATAGTTGGCATAACGGTGAATATGAAAGTTTTCTGCAACTATTTTGAATGTTGTTGTGATTTCGGCATCTGTAATAGGCTCTCCGTATTTGCTACAATTTTCCCCCCATTCAATCGTGAGAGATTTTGTCAAACAGTTGTCCTACAAAAACCCTTTCTTCTGATTTCTTCCTTCTAATGTTCTTTGGTTTTGTTGATACATGGTACATTTCGAGTGTTTGGAGACCTTACATCTTAACATGGAGTACAATCAATAATTAATCATTGTTTCAATTTAAAATGCACCAA